>NC_090646.1:180536434-180663934 GCF_040937935.1 Hyperolius riggenbachi
TCATCAATCGCAGCTGATTAGCAGAACTGCACATCTGTTCCTGCGACTCTTATTCCTGTAGCAGGCTGCAGCATAGGGCTGAGCTCTGAGACATTGCAATCAGGCTAGTAGGCAGGTATTCAAATCAAATACATCTTTAATATCATTAATCAGCCCTTAAGGTGAGAGTTTTATTTTTTACATTTTCTTGCCTTTTCGTCATCTACAGAGAAGTGCGGGCAGCTTGTGTAAACACACTGCTTGTTCCCTGTTTCTGCTACTTTTATGGAGTGCATCAGCCTGCATGAATCAGGATAATCCTCAATCAGTGATTGATCACTACAGATCCATGATCCATTGATTCATGTACCAGTCTGCTCACTGAAAGTCTAATAGATTATTTAGGCTAAGCATACACATGTTAATTTTTCCAGCCTTGAACTGCTCGTTTGTCGAACAGTTCAGCCTCTAGGCTGCTGTCCACAATCACCTTTCAGCTGCAAATACATGTAGCCAAATGGAAGCGTTTGGTAGCACTGCACATCTCATGTTATTATTATTTAGTATTTATATAGCCCTGACATCTTCCACAGTGCTGCACATAGTATGTTGTCTTGTCACTTAACTGTCATTAGCAGGGGCTCACTATATATATATATATATATATATATATATATATATATATATATATATATATATATATATATATATATATATATATACTGTATATATATAAAATGTAATGTATGTAGTCTAGGGCCATTTTTTGGGGAATCCAATTAACTTATCTGTATGCTTTTGGGATGTGGGAGGAAACCAGAGTGCCCAGAGGAAACCCACACAGACAGGGGGAAAACATACAAACTCCGCACAGATAGTGCCCTGGCTGGGACTTGAACCGGGGACCCATCGCTGCAAGGCAAGAGTACTAACAACTACGCCACCGTGCTGTCCATGTTTGACATGCGGCGGGATTACCTGGCTCCAAAAAAAATCCTGAGTTGCAGATGAAACTCTATGGGGTCTGCTCTTCCACTGCCCATGCTGAGTGCTAGCAATTACCCAGCCTTGAATAATAGAGATGGCCCAAATGGTTCGCATTTGAACGTGAACACGCGAACTTCGGTGGTTCGCGTTCGCGGTGAACCATGAACTATATGCGAGTTCGACCCGCCCCCTATACTGCATCATTAGGCTCAACTTTGACTCTCCACATCACAGTCAGCAGACACAGGGTAGCCAATCAGGCTACACTCACTCCTGGAGCCCCCCCCCCTTATAAAAGGCAGGCAGCGTCGGCCATTTCCCTCACTCGTGTGGCTGCGGTAATTAGAGAAGGGAGAGTTGCTGCAGAGACATAGGGAAAGCTTAGTTAGGCTCTTGTTAGGCTTGGTAGCTTGCTCCTTGCTGATACTTATTGCTAAAGAGCACCCCTCAACAGCTCTTTTGAGAGCTAATATTGTTCTTGTGATCTATTTTTTTTTGTGTGTGTCCCACTGACACTTGCATATACAACCCTGTCAGTCAGTCGCAGCTGGCCCTTGGCCACTTGCTAATTCCTACTGTGCCACTGCCAGGCCCAGCACATTCAGTGCCTACCTTTTCACTGTACGTGTGTGACAGGCAGCTGCACATTTGTAATACCAATCACTGCATACCTGTTCATGTTTACTGCAGCTGCGTGACAGAAGCACATAGTGTTATATACCAGTCACTGCACCTGTTCACGGTACCTGTGTGTGTGTCACAGCTGCACATTGTATTGATACCAGTCCCTGCATACATGTTCAGTGCACCTACGTGACCGCACGCAGTGTTATATTATATACCAGTCATTGCATACCTGTTCACTGTACTTGTGTGTGTGACAGCTGCACATTTGCAATACCAGTCACTGCAAACCTGTTCATTGCACCTGTGTGACCGCAGGCTGCTTTATATACCAGTCCGTGCATACCTGTTAACTGCACTTGTGTAACCGCACATTGTTGTACCAGCAGTCACTGCAACCTGTTCACTGCACCTGTGTAACCGCACATTGTATTAATCAAGTCAGTGCATACGTTTCACTTCATCTCCCCCAATATGGACAAAACAAGATGCAGAGCCAGAGGCAGGCCACCTGACAGGTCTGTTCGAGGTCGCGCTGTCGTGATTTCGTGAGGCCTTCGACCAAAGTACAGTGTTTAGAAGAAGGCACGTGCCATCAACCCCCAATATTGTCAGGACATAGTTCACTATTTAACACAGAACACCTCATCTTCCTCAGCTTCCGCCCGGAAGCGTGACATATCTTCCTCCTCCTGCTCTGATTCTGGCACCCCCGTCGGCAGCCATCACCAAAGTGCCATCATGCCAGGGCTCAGCGGTGTGGACATTTTTTTGTGTGTCTGCCTCAGATGAGAGCAATGCCATCTGTACTCTCTGCCACCCAAAATTGAGCCGTGGAAAGACCAAGACCCGCGTAGGGACAACTATCTTATGAAGACACATTATTACAAAGCACAAACTGCAATGGGATGACCACCTGAGGAAAAGCAGCACACAGTAGCAAAGCCACACACTGCAGTGGAAGATACCATCACACAATCATTTCTCAAAAATACCCAAACTGTACCGTGATGTTGAAAGGCAAGTGGTATCATCTCTGGCACATAGCGTTGGGTCAAGGGTCCATCTGACCACGGATGCCTGGTCTGCAAAGCACGGTCAGGCCTGCCTGAAAACTAATTCAGTCCCTACACACGGCATCTCTGCCTGCACGCTGCGTGACTGCCTGCCCAATGACTAAGTTGGTCCCCACACAGTATCTCTGCCTGCAGGCCGCTTGACTGCCTTCTCCGCCACCACCAACAGGGTCCAGGACTCCAGGTGGATGCCTGAATTTTGAAGGCCGTGGCTAGCAGCTGCTAGCTACTCTTTAAATTGATTGGGGAAGGTTTCATTTCAGGGTTATCATTGGCTGTGTTCCAGTTAGAGAAGGTGAGAAGAAGACTCTTTAGTTGAAAGGTTCTAAGAGTGCTTAATGTAGAAATATGTGAGAGATTGTCCACAAGGATCCGCACCATCTTCATGAAAGAGTATCTTTATTGAAAAAATGCTAAAATTGCAACATGAAATCAGGTGCTCGGTCTTACAGACACACTGTGTTTCGGAAACAAGTCCAACAGGATGCACGGGAAGGAGTGTTAACATTGGGGCCCCCTTTAAAGTTTTGCTGCGGGGCCCCATGAATCGTAGTTACGCCACTGGTTGCAAGTGTGCATGGGACTTTAAAGTGTAAGTCAGAACACTTGCTCTGCAGACCCATAAGTAGTTCAGAAATGATTATAGCAACTTGGTCCACAGTAAAGCCTGGAAACAAGTCCAACCAGCTGCTGAAATCTGGCATTGTAGCACAGTCAAACATATACATTCTGCATGAAAATCCAGTGTTTTTTATTGGTTGGGATTTAGTTTGCAAAGTAATATAACCTTTCTTTTTTACTTTAT
Organism: Hyperolius riggenbachi; assembly: GCF_040937935.1. Classification (NCBI taxonomy): domain Eukaryota; kingdom Metazoa; phylum Chordata; class Amphibia; order Anura; family Hyperoliidae; genus Hyperolius; species Hyperolius riggenbachi. The sequence continues at coordinate 180,539,906 of NC_090646.1, forward strand.
TTTGCTAGAGCCTTTTAAGACTTGGAGTATCATCAAATAGTAAACTGCCATTTTGGCAGGGATTTCTACTTTAAAATGTTTCTACTATATTCAATGTAACAAAATATAAACAAAAAAAAACAGCACAGACTAGTAAATTTGAATTCAAACCTGAATAATATATACACATTTGTGTTATGTATATCTGTGAAATGCTCATATGGCAATAGTAGAGGCATTGCAGCCTTCGCAGGATAATGTACTGTGCACTGGTACTGTATAGTATTAGCATTCATCTCGATTGGGTGGATAGAGATGGCCCGAACGGTTCGCCGGCAAACTTATTTGCCCAAACATCGGGGGTCTGCGTTCGCGGTGAACCACGAACTTTATGGCAGTTTCGACCCGCCCCCTATACTACATCATTGGGCTAAACTTTGACCCTCTACATCACAGTCAGCAGACACATGGCAGCCAATCAGGCTGCAATCCCTCCTGAAGCACCCTCCCCCACTTTTATTTCATCCCACAAAGCACACAGACACAGCAGTAGTGTGACGCTCTGACAGCCGTTTCACGAGCACCACTCACTTCCTCAGAGACAAAGGCTGTCAGACAGTCACACTACAGCTGTGTCTGTGTACTTTGTGGGATGAAATAAAAGTGGATTGAGCAATTGCAACTTATCTGGTGCCCGGATTTTCTCCTCTTTTCTATTACCATTGGACGATTATCAGCACATGTGAAACTAGCCTTAATGTGTATAGGACAAGGGGCAAAATGTTGAAATCCAGTTCACTTCTCATTGTTATTATTCCAGTATCAGCCTGCCTACGCAGGGGAGGGGGTGATATATTGCTCATACGCCAAATTATCAGTTATGTAATGCATGTCAGGACTTTAAATAATACATGGTTTACAATGAATGGTAAAACAGTTGGATTGACAAGATCTTTTTACTGCAGTAACAATGTGAATATATTAATTTGAGTAGTTTTAACTGAACAGTTCATAAGGTTTTCTTTTTCTAGTTGGGTCTCAGCTTATCCTATTTCTGATAATGCATCTGCACAATGCGGCGGTGGCCTTTCATAAACTGTAAAGTCTGTAGGAAAAGCAGGAATTCTTTTTACTTGAAGGCAGAATTTCACACATTTACAAACTGAAATTGAATAAGTGATTACAAGTCTTTCTATATTCCCGGCAATCATTATTCATCTTTTGTTGGGCAGTGGCAGCACATGCTAGAAAGAAACCAAAAAAAAGGATCACACAGAGATTAAGGACAATTTCAGAAGCATCTACAAGTCCTCATTAGTGTAACCACCAGATCTACATGAAAATAATTATCATCACAACTATAATCCTTTGCTGTGGTCATTGGTGTTTAATGGAATCATCAATCAAAATGGGCTGCCCCATGATATAATAACCCGGGGCTTCCTCCAGTCCCTTGCAGCCAGCATGTCCCACGCAGCATCTCCGCTCGCAGCCGCCGGCCTGGGGTCCCCGCCGGTGCAGAGGCCCAACTCGAGGTCGTCCACTACTGCCCCTGTGGGAGCGATGCTGTCAATCAAGTCCACATTGTCCGCAGCGTACAATGCAGAATGAGTTGCTGTGACATCCATCAGTGCTGCCATTGACTGTTTCATGTTCTCAGTCTTTCTGTATAACCCAGATCACACAAACACACATGCAGGCGCACACATCACACATGCAGGTACACACAGATCAGAGATGGATTAAGATGTAATGGGGCCCTAAGCAAGGTAGTAGTCTCTGTCAGTGGTCAGAGTATGGCCACAGTCTGTCAGTGGTCAGAGTATGGCCACAGTCTATCAGTGATCAGAGTATGGCCACAGTCTGTCAGTGGTCAGAGTATGGCCACAGTCTGTCAGTGGTCAGAGTATGGCCACAGTCTGTCAGTGGTCAGAGTATGGCCACAGTCTATCAGTGGTCAGAGTATGGCCACAGTCTCTGTCAGTGGTCAGAGTATGGCCACAGTTTCTGTCAGTGGTCAGAGTATGGCCACAGTCTGTCAGTGGTCAGAGTATGGCCACAGTCTGTCAGTGGTCAGAGTATGGCCACAGTCTATCAGTGGTCAGAGTATGGCCACAGTCTATCAGTGGTCAGAGTATGGCCACAGTCTGTCAGTGGTCGGAGTATGGCCACAGTCTCTGTCAGTGGTCAGAGTATGGCCACAGTCTGTCAGTGGTGAGAGTATGGCCACAGTCTGTCAGTGGTTAGAGTATGGTCACAGTCTGTCAGTGGTCAGAGTATGGCCACAGTCTGTCAGTGATCAGAATAGTGTCAGTGTCTTTTTCAGTGGCCAGAGTGGACATTTCCTTGTGTTACAATGTAACCCATCTGGGAATACGTTTGCGGATGACGTTTGCATTTTTTCATATCGTATTGCAGCCAATGACATCAGTGTTATTGTACAACACACTGTGCATTGCAGGAGTCAGAAAATGCATGCGCAAAATTAAGTTTGCGCAGTGCCATCAATGCCTAAGTAAAATTATTTCCCTTTGTTATGTATTGTTCCATATTTTACAATACTTTATGTATATATGTCTTCTTTCTTTTTTAACTGTCTGTTAAATGCACATTTAGGGTTTCAACAAAGTATTAACATAACAAGTAATGTAATTGTGATTCCGCGGTAACATGTCTCAGCTTGCGTCCTTTAAATAAGTACAGTGTCAGTATCCAGCCAGTTAGCTGGCATGTTGCGGCTTGATGGGATACTAACACAGCTGATTAGACATGCGCCTTGTGGCTTCTCACCTGTAATCTGCAGGATTACTTCAACAAGCTTTTAATTCACGCAGGTTATTTACACATCATGTTTATATTTAGCTACTGTATCTAACTGGAGCCTGGCACTAATGCGGAAGCTGTCCATTTATTAATTCTTCAGAGATGCTTTCTGGAGTGACACTTCTAAGCCATCTGATGTACTCTGTGGCAACAGGAATAGAGGTCACCTTTTACACTGTAATCAGCATTACAGCTTGTAATCACTCATGGGTAATGGGCAGTTGGGCACTGCTGATTACCCTTGTTGTGTTTATGTTATACTGTATTCAATATCTGCCTATGTGAAGGAAAGCTAAACTTACATTAAAAGTTTTACATAATGACCCTAATTCAAGTCACTTTTTCTCCTACGTGATATTTTCACACCTTATCAATAAAATGCCCTTTAACCATTTCCCCTCCCCCGGGATGGGTAACTACGCCCCTGCAAAATGCCACAACTCTGTGCAGGGCGTAGGTACTACGACCCTCCCCCCCCACCACCCCAAACCCCCCCTCTCCCCCCCCCCCCCCATGCTCGGTACCGCCACTCATTACCGCCAATTGCACGAAATCCCATTCATTGATCTAAGTTCCCCTGTGAATGGCTGCAGCCGTCTATTCAGACGGCTCTGCCATTCATGAATCCCGTCCACGTAGTGCTTCCGTTTTCGTACTAACAGTACGGAGCTGAAGTCACCACTGAGGACATCTTGTGGCCAAATTGTAATATTACATCCCCCTTTCTTTTCTTTCTTTTTTTTTTTTTTTTGCAGTTTATCATCCCTAGTTTTTTTTTTTTTTAATTAACCCCTGACCTCCCACACTCCTCTAAAGTTACCATTTTTTTTATTTTTTATTAAATAAAAATTACAAATAAAAAAAATACATAAATAGTTACTGTAGGGACTGAACTTTTTTAATATGCATACAAAAACTGTATACTACAATTACTTTATAAATTATGGGCTTGTAATTAGGGATTATAAAATTAGGGAAAATAAAATATTGGCACCATACATTGTACTAGGGAAACATTTTAAACGTTGCAATAACCGATACAAATGGGCAAATAAAATGTGTGGGTTTTAATTACGGTAGCAGGTTTTATTTTGAAACTATAATGGCCGAAAACTGAGAAATAATGAATTTTTTCATTTTTTTTCTTATTATTCCCATTAAAACTGAGTTAGGATAAAATAATTCTTAGCAAAAAGTACCCCCCCAAAGAAAGCCTAATCAGTGGCGAAAAAAAACAAGATATAGATTGTTTTGTTGTGATAAGTAGTAATAAAGTTATAGGTGAATGAATGGAAGGAGCTCTGACAGGTGAAAATTGCTCTGGTTTTTTGAGAGGAAAAACCGTTCGAGGTGAAAAGGTTAAAGTGAATCCAAGATGAAAATAAACTGATGAGATAAACAATTGTATTTATCATTCTACTCCTAAAAATGACTTTTTTTTAGCTATCCCATGGTTTTATTTTATATTTAAACATTAAAGGGGCACTACAATGAAATATAAGCATTTGAGATTTCCCTAATAGCAAATTTCTATTAGAAAGAGAAACACATATTAGACAGTGCTTTGGTTTACAAAAGTCATCTGGATAATTTAAAGCTCACATACAGATCCTGCCATGCCAAGGCAAGGAAAGCTAGCGATCAGCCCCAGTAACTTGCTCAGTTGCGTCCAGTCTGGGTCTACTGCGCATGCGTGGATCAACCGCGCACGCACAGTAGACTCAGACTGACTCGTCTGAGCAAGTTACCAGGGCTGATCACGGCTGAACGGCAGTCCGCGGGAGGACGGCGTGGGACACAGACGTGTTTATGCAGCAGGAGGAAGCGGCAAGTGAGTATCAAATCTTTGTTTAGCCACAGATCTGGTTTACTTTAAAGATAATCTGTATTGTTAAAATTGCACAAAAGTAAACATACCAGTGCGTTAGGGGACATCTTCTATTACCCTCTGTCACAATTTCGCCGCTCCCGCCGCATTAAAAGTGGTTAAAAACAGTTTTAAAAAGTTTGTTTATAAACAAACAAAATGGCCACCAAAACAGGAAGTAGGTTGATGTACAGTATGTCCACACATAAAAAATACATCCATACTCAAGCAGGCTGTATACAGCTTTCCTTTTGAATCTCAAGAGATCATTTGTGTGTTTCTTTCCCCCTGCAGCTTTCATGCACTGAAGTGTCAGGCTGCTTGTTTCTTCCTGCAAACAGCTTTGCCCTTGTCTGTAATTCCTCAGTATGTGAAAGCCCAGCCAGCTCAGAGGACGATTTATACAACTTGTAAAAGATAAGAGAGAAGAGAGAAGCGGCCCTAATCTAAATTACACACAGACAGTGTGCATAGAGGGGCCAGGAGGGGGGGGGAGTGCATAGCAGAACCACAACACTGAAGAACTTGGCAGCCTTCCAGACACAGGATGACAAGTCCGACAGGGGAGAGATAAGCTGATTTATTACAGAGATGGTGATAGTAGAAAGTGCTGCAGTAAGCCAGAGCACATTAAAATAGGTTTTGGAACTTGTAGGATAAAAAAAAAACATGATGCAATTTTTGTTACGGAGTCTCTTTAAGCCACCAGCAAGCAAGAAAATACTCAGGATAATTTTGACAGTACTTTTTTAGGAGAAAAATGAATTGAATAAGAGCCAAGATGTTCACCTGATGCACCAGTGATGCTGGAATGTAAAGTTAGCTTTTGTTACAGAAATTGAATTGTACAGTTTTGTATGGGTACTCTTAGTTTTGGACCATCAGCCAATGGAGCAAGTCCTGATCCCTGCATGGCGGCATTTTTTTGTGCGTGTGTACACACCTTAGAACAACATTTGTGCGCAGTGTTTTACTTGATTTCTTCTTTGACCTGTTTGCTGTTTTTTCAATTTTCATATCATAATTACTTGTGTGCCCCTATATGCACACTTATATAAGAACTGTGCATCCTCTAACATTCTTGTGTCTTATGATACAGCTGTATCTTACTTTCAAGGGAAGGTCATGTTAAACCTGTAGAGGAAAACTGAAACACACTCTTACATGTTTACAGACTTTTTGGGGAAACATTTATTTCTGGATCATCTCAAACATCTGCTTCCAACCATTTAAAGATGTGGCTTTTCAGATGTTGCGTTCATGTGACTTCCTTATCAAAACTTGTGCAGATCAGATTAGTGAGTTATTCATAAGACCGGTCAATGGAGCTCTGTATTTTGACCAGGCTTGTAAAACATATGGTACACTTCTTTCTCTAGCAAGCTCTGGGAACCAACCCAAAAACAATCCCAAATTAAAAGTACGCATTGCAAACAATCTGACACTAATTTGTAGATAAATGATTCAACGCGGCTTTTCATCCTGAATTTAAAGCACCTTAAAAAAATGCAACTCCAACAGGCGTTTTACGCAATGGAAGGTTTTTGGGGTTTCCACACAATCCATTCACAATCTGTGTCCGGAAGAGAAGGAGAAACATTTATTTTTAGACATGACCACTGCTAAAAATAAACCCAGCTTCATAAAAAAACGATTCCGTTATTCAAGATAGGACAACTTTTAAAATATGATTTGAAGTTGCAAGAGAAGTTTATAAAAGAGATAGAAAAAGTTTTGCCCAGAAGAAATCAGCAATTAAATGTTACCTTTTTGGTTCAACGATTGGAAGAAAATAAGAAAAAAAAATTGGGAGGAAAAGTTGAATAGTGCAAGGTTATATGAGGTACCTCTTTCTCACTTAATATGTGACATTACCTACCTAATTACCTTATTATTGCTTTAATCTCCTATATTTTGTATGATTTTGCTTGGTGGGAGCAAAACAAAAAAAGATATTACCAAATAATCATGACCTTAAACAAGAAAGCACATAGCAGGGCTAACATTAATATTATTGAACTTCAGAACTAGGATTACATTGGCATTCCTAGTTAAAATGTACCTGAGACGGGCGCCCCACAAAATATGCATACCTTGGGCTTCCTCTAGCTTGCTCTAATCAGGCCGGAGGGGGCTAGAGGAAGCCCCAGGTAGCCCTGCTTACCTGTTTGCCTGCTACTGGCCTCGGAAAATCCATCAGTCGGGGCCAGTCGGCGCATGCGCAGTTGTGCCAGGCGCACTCCCCTGTCTCGCTGCCATCGCCAGGAGCATTTTGCGTCTTCGCAGTAGTACTGCGCAGGCGCAGAATGCTGCAGGTGTTATGAATTGGTGGGGCACACATGCTGCCGGGCCGGCGCAGTTGGCCTCGGACCGGAGGACATTCTGGGGTCAACTGTGGGCGAATAGAGAGGGAGAAAAGGACACTATGGGAGCGATCAGGCCGGGGGGCTGGAGAAAGCCCCAGGTATGTATATTTTATTGTGGGGGCCCTGTCTCAGGTTCCCTTTAAGACAATACTAGCTAACATAGACTAACTCACTGCCTAACATTTGCAGCTAGCACTGAACAGAACAAGGTAGCGGCGACATGGCTCTTGCTCCAAGCATAATGATATGGGTATAGAATCTGGTAATGAACAGAGAGAGAACCAGCACTCTACAGGGTTTCCATAGCTTTGGTAACCAGTGCCTTATGCTTTCAGTGGTAGGGGGAGCCTTACAAGGGAGAAAGGGAAGGCAACTCCTCCTCACCTCTGGCCCACTGCCGGTGGTAGGGAAAGAATTGTCTCCACTCAGACAAGCAGTGCTGGAATGTCTTTCTTATTTTTAGCATGACTAGGAGCATATGGTAGGGAAGGGGCCAAGGGCCGTGGTGTAGCAATAGGGGATGCAGAGGTTGCAACAGCATGGGGCCGTTGGACCAGAGGGGCCCACTAGGGATGCACCTTCATCCATCCATCTTATTAGCTTTGCATTGGTGCTATGCTGGTAATGAACACCTCTTTATGCGCATTGAATAGTAGTAATCCTTAACAAACTGTCTCCTTGTTATAGTGTAATGGGTCGAGGTAGGAGTCCCCGGGTCTTAAGGGGGCAGGTGGCATTGAGAGCAGAGCAGCAGAATACATTACCTTCATCCAGCATAGCGACATACCCTCACTCCTTTCTGTAGCCACTGTATATACTACCTCCCTGCAGCTCACATCTCATACATGCATATCACGTGACTGCACTGTAATGTTGTATGTGTATGTGTGGGGAGGGTTTAAGCAGGTCGGCCTGACTGGTAGAATTTTGTTGGGTGGCCGAATGGGTTCACAGTACGTCTCTGGAAGGGGCTATGGTTACATTTCCATTTATATGTGACAATTAATTAGCCACCAAATTAATACTCAAGGTTGCCTGATAATTATTTGGGGGTTAGTGCTCTAATTTCCCCTCCACTGCAGAAGCATTTCTGTGTGGCTGGCGATTTACAAATTAGATTCATTTGTATCTCAAGCATTGACAACACCCTGGCAGTTGCTTTAAAATATTCTCATTCTGCCAGTGGCGTAGCTAAGGAGCTGTGGCCCCCGATGCAAGTTTTACAATGGGGCCCCCCAAGCACTCTATACATAACAATTGATATGGCGCACCAAAACCTTCCAATGGAAACTACAGTGTCAGGGGTGCAAGAAGAAGGTTGGGGAACAGTTTGTTAATGATTACCACTATACAAAGTATCTATAGAAGTGATTATTATGAGCACACGACCAATAGAGATATAATACTGCAGCTGAGGTAGGGCCTTTCAGGGTCCCTCTGGCCCAAGGGCCCCGATGCGGTCGCAACCTCTGCAACCCCTATTGCTACGCCCCTGCATTCTGCTAATATGTCTGCTGTTTGTATCCCAAATGGACAGATTTCCTCTCACTTCCTGTAACATAGGACAATTTTCCTGAGATTGCAACAAACCCCTGACATAGGGTTGGATTTATCTATCCTCTGTCCAAAACATAAGAAAATGGAGATCCACTTTGAGGCCAGTTTTACATTTGAGGTGTGTGATGCGGTGCAATGCCCCGCCCCCACTGGCAGCAAAGTACGCTGACAGGGTCGTATGCATAGCCCCACCCCTTCCCGCACGCCCCTTGTCTAGTGACATACAAGTGCGTCATTGATATTACTGGGGGTCCTCGCCGTATTCCCGTCATTCTGCGAAATGCGTTCCGCAGTGCCGCTGCTAACCTTTTTAAAAGGTATACATTGCCCTGCATGGCGGTAACATGCTAATGACTTTGCGGCGGTGGTGCGTTATATGTGCAAAGCCCCATTGCCTTGCATTGCCGTTGCATTACCCAGCGGTGAAACAAGGTAATGCAACACACACTTGCAATGCAAGTGTAAAAGGGGCCTGAGTTATATAGGATGATATAAATACATCCTTGTTAAGCTTTCCTCATGGATCACATCATTCTTATTTCCTGCGTAAAGTTTCTAATCTATTGGATTTCTATGATTAGAGGAAGCAGTATGCATGACCATAATCAGAATACAGGTCAAGTGAGGCAAACGACGCAGCAGTCTGAAAAGCAACGCCAGTTTCTCCTGTTCTCCTCTCAGCTCCTGAATCTTTGTTTTAAAAGATTTCAGTTGCTAAAGAAAATGCAAGGATTTTTGGCGATAGGATATATATTTATGTGATGTACTTAGCATAAGCCTCTCTGAACAATAATGAGCGTTGTGAGGGAGAAACGGTGTGTAGAAGCTGTGCTTGCTCTGTGGTCCAATGAAGGAACAGGTACTTTACTACTGCAGTCTGGCACACAGGATCTTTATTGGCGAGTGTTTCAGCAGTAATTGTGTCAGCCTTATCATGAGGGTTATAGGCACCAATTTACTGGCGCAGCAGCTTATAAAAGCATTGGAGGGAAGTCTGGAACATCCAGGTTCTTGTTTTGTTGTTGGTTTGTCTTTAATACTTGGGGGGTATCTCTATTACTTGAAACGTGCTATTGAACGCAGTGCATGAAATGAAAATGTTTCCCGGCAATTTAAGTGCTCCCAGGTTGCTTTTTATGCACGGCGCTTTGTACTTTGGAACATGTGCACAGACACATTAAACAGGGCTGCACTAGTTGCAGAGAGGCAATTTGCTGGTATACATCAAAGATAGCCCGAGATCATTGTACACCATAAAACCCTGCCAGTTTTAGAGGAGTCGGACGAGACCTTGGCTATGACTCGTAACATTTAGTAAACCCTGCCATTTAGTAAAGCTAATTTACTACGTTTATGAATTTCATACTTGCTTCTAACACACAAGCCATGCACACAGGAAAGCTAGCGACATCTGAGGACATGACCAGGGCCGGCGCTACCATTAAGGCAAAGGAGGCAGCTGCCCCAGGGCCCCAGAGCTCTTAGGGGCCCCCAGTGGCTACAAGAGGAAAAAAAAAATTTCAAATCGGCCTTATAGTTTTTGAGAAAATCCATTTTAAAGTTTCAAAGGAAAAAAAAATACACATTTAAAAACCTGCCGACTTTAATGGTTAATAGCAAATCCACCTTAAATGCTAGAAACCCTAAATTTGCAGGATACGTTAAGGAGATCATTAGGAATAAGAGGAAAAAACTATTGTTCAAAAAGACCTTATAGTTTTTGAGAAAATCGATTTTAAAGTTTCGAAGGAAAAAAGTATACTTTTAAATTCGGTAAATGTCACTTTTAGTAGCAAACCTAACGGTAGTGTAATATTACATGCATCAAACAAAAGCGCAATAAATTTCCTGATGGGGTTTCCAGGGGGTCTATACGCAGCCGCAGCGCTTTGGCCAGGGATCGCTATACAGCTGCAATATGGCTGTATGAAGATCCCTGGCATTTTTTCCTATTTTCCCAATTTTTTTTTTATGTTTAGAGTGTGGGATTTTTTTTTTTTTTTAAATTATGTGGGGTCCCTACTCCTGAAACTTTTTAACCCCTTGTCCCCCATGCAGGCTGGGATAGCCAGAATGTGGAGCTCCGACCGATTGGGACTTCACACCCTGTTATACCAGCTGCAAAAAAGGTCCCCTAATGCCGATTTTTGTTCCGGGGTATATGTTGGGGGGGCCCCCAAGGTTTATTTTGCCCTGGGGCCTAATTGTTGCTTAAACCGGCCCTGGACATGACTTACTGAGGGTTCTGAGTATTGAGATTGAGATAGTCTTGCCAGCAGGGCCGGGTATGTCACTGCAACCCCGCCCTGCCCTCTGTGTCTCTCCTGGTCTTGTACGCCCCCGTCCTGTGCTCCCTTGTCCTGTCCTACCCCATCCTGTGCTGTGCTCGACTGCTCTGCAGTGGTGGGACGAAATTTTGCATACGCGAAATTTCACTTTTAAATTAGCATTTATGCATCGTAAGCATAATGCGAAATTTTAGGGAGAATGGTAATTAATTATGTATGTAATAGTAATATTTAATAATTTCACGTAATTTTTCATGTAATTTTCGCGCATTTTTGCAAAATGTTGTGCCGACTTTAGCAGTTAATAGCAACGCCCCCATACATGCTACTGCTACCAAAATTGTTACATATGTTAACCACTCGACGACCAGGCCTTTTTTCTATGATCTGTGCTGGGTGGGCTCTTCAGCCCCCAGCACAGATCAGGTGGCAGGCAGGGTGATCAGACTTCGCCCCTTTTTTTCCCACTAGGGGAATGTCCTGTTGGGGGGGGTCTGATCGCCGCTGGCTATTTGTGCCTAGCGGGGGGTCACCTCAAAGCCTCCCTCCGCAGCGATATTCCCCCTCCCTCTCCTTCCCTCCTTCCCCTTCTCAATATAGGTGGTACAGGACAGCGATCCGTCCTGTACCGCCTCAGATAGGCTTCAGCCTATCAGATGGCAGCGATCCCCGGCCTATCAGAGGCCGGGGATCGCCGATCTCATTTACGGCGCTGCTGTGACAATGTAAAATGTAAATACCGGGGATTACGTCCCCGGGTGTTTACATTTATCCTGCGAGCCGTGATCGGAGGCTCGCAGGCTGTTCACAGAGCCCCCCTCCGTGAACTGACAGGAAACGGCTGCTCGACCGTTCGAGCGGCCGTTTCCATAGAAACACAGGTGCAACCAGCCGCCGCCGATAGGCGTTGGCTGGTCGTTAAGTGGTTAAAGAGAATATTGGGTACAAGTCCAATTTTTCAAAAAAACATTGGAGTTTTTGAGAAAATCGATTTTAAATATGCAAAGAAAATGGTTTTAAAACATTTTTTAGTTTAGAAACCATTTTTCTTTGCGTTTTTAAAATCAATTTTACTACAAGGTTTTTTTGTCTTGTACTCACTATTTTCCTTAACATATGTAGCAATTTTGGTGTCACTATGATGTATAGCGGCATTGCTATTCATTGCTAAAGTCGGCACGAAATTACGCAAAAATAATGTGAAATATTAGGTGAAATTACGAATCACTATACAAAATCAATTGGATTTACAAACTGCAATTATGTATAAGCGTAAATGCAAAAATGTATGCAAAATTTTGTGTAATCGTAATTAGCTGATTACGATTATCACTGCCCTGTGTAAGCAGGACGGCCACAGACCAGGTCTGTGACTGCTGTGGTTTACAGGCTTGCACTCCTCATGTAGCATGCTAGCACGGTGGATCTAATCTCCAGCCTAGAGCTCATGTTTATGCATCTGGTCGGTCAGATGCTTCCGCTTCTTCGCATAAATTGCACTTTAACTTTGAACGTTTTTTGTCACAAGGGCCTAATGAAGGGCTAGTTCTGCCCGAAACGAACTGGAGTCATTGCCTATTTTATATAAATTGATGCTAATGACCTACTCATAACATCAAGTCAGAAATATATTCTCTTTGTGAATTGAATAATATGTTGTGCCATCGTGATACCTTTGAAGATTGCATTTTCGGACGAATTTTTACATAGAAAAGAATCACATATTTTTTGTATTTTTTTGTGCCAATAAAGTAATTTAAGCTGTTTTGCTTCTGCAATAATGTTGTGGTTTCTATAAGTCTCCATAGCATCTGTTGAGTTTGCATGTTTGGCAGTTTAACTGCCTGAGTGTGCCAACCCACTTCCTGCCCCTTACTTCCTGGTGCCTTAGGCCATGGCCTTTGTGGCTTTGCCTCAAATCCGGCCATGCTTGCCAGTGCCTAAGAGCCAGCACGATTCAGCACTTCTCCAGCCGAGTGGCCCCAAATCATGGTGCTTGCTTTAAAAAATAACTGTCAGGCTGCAAAAGCTAAATTAAACCTCTATTCTCCTGTGTTAAACAGTTTAGAAGGAAGCCAACAAGGCAATACTGAAGTTAAAAATCTCTCTTACTTTGATGTTTGCTGAACAGCAATCCACTTTATTCCCAAGCTCCTAAGGAGGCCGGCAGGACGCATAACAGATACTGCAGAGCATGCTGGGGCTGCTTCTTCTCCCTACTGCACTCCCTTGGTCCTCCCCTTCATTTCCCTATCCCGCCATAAGGCTGCTTTCGCAGTGGGAAGTTACAGGCTCATGTTACAGCAGCTTGTGACTTGCAGCCTTTGAAAAATCAATGTGCTGTTCACAGAGTACATGTTCTGTTAGAGTATACTGCACAGTCCACTATTGTTCCTAGCCACATGGCTAATTAATATTCACTGCACAGTAGTGTTGTCTGGATCATGAACATTAGGATCTTTGATCCGGATCTTTTTTGTTAGTCAAATCATCCGAGATTCAGTTCACAGTGGGTGTCTGGAAGAAACAGGAACTGCAGCTTCTCTCACTCTGCTGCAAATCATTCAAAGATTCAGTTCGAAGATCCGGATCTTTTCAAAGATCCCATTAGACCAGAGACTGGTGGGAGTGTCTGAGGGCTGGAACTTGGGAGGGCTAAAGAATCATCATTTAGGAAGCAGGGTTAGGGAGGATATTACATCACAATTGGCTTCATACAAGACAGTCAAACATGGAACCTGCCATGAGCTGTCAGGAGCACCAATCTCTGCAAATACTATATAAAATTCTGTGAAATCCAAACGTGGACAGTGAAATGCATATGTAATGTAAGTACAGCCAGTATTTAGCTACTGATGTGTTTCTTTTTCTCTGAGACCCTATACCTAACAGCTCCTCTTTAAGACCCTGACTGAGACCGTGCATAGTCACATAGCAAAGATTCCACTTCTGCATGGATGGATGGATGCCTTATGCTGTTAGTGCTGCCAAAGTCCATTTTTTAACTAATTAAAGATCTTCTTCAGCTACCTGGAGGTGCTAACTCTGAGATAGTAAGAATGCATTTTTTTCTGATTGAACTTGATGGACGGGTGTCTTTTTTCAACCACACTAACTATTTAACTATGTAATGCATAGCATAGTAACGATGCGCTACTAGAATACCATGGGTCACCCTACTTGTGCATCTTGTGGTACTTCCGTGCATAAGTACTGGTAATATTGGTGTGGGCTGTGCGTGCACGGAAATATTATTGCAGATTGATTAATCAATCCCAATTAGTTTCAGGAGGCGTGATAGAAACAATGCCCTCCAGAGGTAGAAGTCAGAACTGCAGAACTGACCAGGTTCATGGTGCCTCAACTAAAAGCTAAAGGTTTGAGTGAACTTGGAACTGGTAGATCTTAAAGAACTATACCATTGGTTTATACGTCAATACCAATGCTTTAGAAGTCACAGTTTGTGAGTTTAATTTAGGACCTTGCTGAATAATTTAGCTGCCTCTTAATTTAGGTATTCAAAACACATGGATGAGAGTATGGGAAATAACAATGAATCACTAGGACCAGACAGGTGCTCAAGGAGAGCCCCTCTCTATAGTGGTATTGATGTGCTAAAATAACACAACTTTTATTACTATAGCATAAAATAAGTAGGCCGTCCTTATGTACAAACACAGCCATCGCTCGTAACAATGTAGGGGGTATGTATATAATCTTTTAGAAGATAGAATCCTGGAACGGTTGATCCATAATCATTGCAATGCAGAAGGTGTATGTAAACCGCCTGTGCAATAGGAATAACGCCAAATATTTGTGTCATAAGCAATTTAACTGGGCAGATCTAGGGGAACTTCCTGGTTTTCATATTGTAGAATTCCGTCGAATATGAAGATGACCAGGGACCCCAAGGACAACAGGCAATGCAAGGAGCCTTAAAAGGCAATCTGTCATTATTTGTTTTGTCCCCAGATCAGGGGTACTTTAAATTTCAAAAGTAGACCTAATTAAAACAGTTACAGCAAAGTTACTGCACTAGTAGATTAAAGGCTCAGTTTTAAATACTTTCTTTTTTTATCTGTTAAGTATTCACTTAAAGAGGAACTGCAGTGCTAACTTTCTACAATATTCATTTATAGATTATTTAGTCACTGTTTGCCCATTTTAAAATCTTTCCTCTCCCTGATTTACATTCTGAAATGTATATCTGGTAGTGACAGCTTTAATCCTACAAGTTGGCCAGAGAGGTTGCGGTTGGTTGGCACTCCAGTGTTTCTGGAACACATACATATAGTGAACTATGCACTAGTGCTCTCCAACGTGTACTCTTCCTTGTAAACTTCATCAGCATGCTCTAGCTAGTAGACAATCGATGTACTGCAAGTAAGGAAGAAGAAAAGCTGGCACTGCTGCAGATGCTTAGTTTATTAATACAAAGTGGTTCACAGATGCAAACTTCATGTGATACATAAAAGTTGTAATGCATATACCAGGGGCTTGATTCACACAGCGCCGCCAAGTGTTAGCGCCACTGTGAAAAGCCCCTTAGTGCCCCTTAAGTAGCTCTGTGCACACTAATGGCCACGCAGAGCTACTTCGCGCACAGCCCCGCTTAGTGCGCGCACACTGTGACGATAACGGCGCATCTATGCGATGATAACAGCGATCGGTGCCCCTGAAAGTTTTAGGGGCAGCCGATGCGCCGTTATCGTCGCACCAGGTGCAACGTTTAAGGGGCATCTAACGTCGCACCGCGTACTAATACAGGTGCACAGAAGTTTTGTTGTTTTTTGCACTGAGCGGGGCTGAGAGACATAATGTGTGGGCGCAAACCACCTCGAGCCCTGGTTTGCACCCACAAAGTGATAAGGCTCACTAACCGGCTTAATGCCGGTTAGTGAATCAAGCGCCAGATGTGAGAGGAGGCACGGTGGTGGTGGTGGTTGGTGCCGCGTACAGGATGGCACTGCTGCATCGGCAGCAGTGCCAGCTTTTCTTCTTCAATCCTTGCTGTACAGCTTTAATCCTGCCAGGTGATTTGTATGGAATGTTCACTTCCTGAGAGTTCTATGCACAGAGGTAGATATTGCTTGCTTGGCAGTTGGAAAAAAACATGTTTTCCCACAATGCAATGAGGTTCACAAACAGAAAATTGCCAAGACCATGGTCATGACATCACACTGTGTGGGAGGGGTTTGACAACAATATCAGCCATGCAGTCTATTCGATGATCTACTTAAAAAAAAAGTAAAGATTTCTTATAAAAGGGGTATCAGCTACTGATTGGAATTAAGTTTAATCCTGGTTTAAAGCTCCACTTAAACCTCTACCTGTGAATTTTTTGCATTCACTTATAGGTTGAAAATCTGTCTCATGGCTATGTTATTATTTAATTCAGTATTTTAGCATATTGCTGCACATTTTCTATGTTATTTTTTTTGACAAGACTTTGAACACTGCTGCATTATACAGTATTTTTCCAGAGTAGCAACATTTTTGTACCATCACTTTTTAGCTGTGCTGTTATTCATTAGGATACACAAAACCCTTTTGAAAGTCAGTAGTTTCCTGTGAAGACTTATATGATATGTCATCTTAGTGTTTTGCACTAATTTGCATGCATGGTAGCTTTTATAGATCATAAAGAAAAGAGTATAAAGATGTGTAATGCCCACTAGAACGTGAATAATTAACATCAGATAACAGCACAATAGAAATCATTGTAAAGTAAGTCTTTTATCAGAATAACACCTTTATAAATTGCATGCTGTAGAATACTATTTGAAAGTATAAAGTAAAAATAACTTAGGACAATCTTTCGTACTCAGATTTTGTAACTTGTGACCCTGAAGAGATCTGAGAAACTGAGCACAAAAGACATTGCCAAGAATATAACATGCAAATGTGGTCCAAGAGGCCAGGGTCGGCTTAATGGGCTCTGGGGCCCTGGGGCAAATTGAATGGGGGGCCCCTACCCGAACAACCCCCCCCCCCCCCCTTCTAGGCGATTACCTCTGCTGCTCCCTGGGGCCCTTGCTAACAAACTGCAGCAGCAATTACTCACCTCTTCCGACGAACGGCACAGTCCGGGCACTCTTGCTATGTTGTCGTTCACCTCCTCTATGATCCGGCGCGCATTATTTGTAAACACACACCGGGTCATAGAGGAGGTGGAAGACAACATGGCAAGAGTGCCCGGACTGTGCCGTCTGCTGGAGGAGGTGAGTAATTGCTGCTGCAGCTTGTTAGCAAGGGCCCCAGGGAGCCGAGCAAGCGGGAGACCAAGCAGCATTATGCAGGGCCGGTGGTGCAGGGCCTCTGCAGAGGTCGGGGGCCCTAGGTAGGGCAAATGCCCCCTTTGCCTCTATGGGAGCCCTGCAAGAGGGAAAATAGTGGGATGAATGACAATACTCTGAACTTTGCCCTAAGGTGGCCATACATGGCCTATAGCTTCCTGATTCCCAATCAAACAAATGACTGATTACTCTCAAATACTTCCAGTCCTGATTAGATTTTACCATCACTGTGATTGAACCAGGGCAGTTTTAGGCATAGGCATTCCAAGCCATCACCAGGAATGCCATTGGTCCTGGGGGGCGCCATGCTCCTGTATTAAGTCCTGCCCCAAATAAATCCCCACCCCTTGACTAAGCACCACCCCCAATGGTGTTCTGTTACCTGCTTCTACTGCATGTGTGCAGAAGCAGGAAGTTATGTGTCCTGAAGAGTAGAGGTGTAGCGAACGGTTCGCCGGCGAACGGTTCCAGGCGAACATTGGTGGTTCGCGTTCGCCTGCGCCAGGCGAACTTTTACGGAAGTTCGATCCGCCCCATAATGCACTATGAGGGTCAACTTTGACCCTCTGCATCACAGTCAGCAGGCACATTGTAGCCATTCAGGCTACAGTAAGCCCTGGAGCCTCACCCCCCCCCCCCCTTATATAAGGCAGGCTCCGGCGGCCATTACACTCACTCGTGTGCCTGCTAGTGAGAGGAAAGGGACAGCTGCTGCAGACTTGTTCTTCTAGGGACAGATTAGATAGGTTCTTGGCTGCTTAGTTTGCTCCTTGACTGATTGTTATTGCTTTATAGCACCCTAGCTTTTGTCAGAGCTCATCCTGTACTTTTTTTTTTTTTTTTTTACTGTGTGTCAAACTGACACTTTTGTTGCATGCACAGCCTTGCTAATTGATAGTGTGTGTGTGCCACTGCCAGCAGCCCAGCACATTCAGTGACTGACTGCCTGTGTGTGTGACAGGGAGCTGCACATTGTACTACCCAGTACTGCATATACCCCCAGTACCTGTTGTGTTTACTCAACCCACCTCATCACTGCACATAACTACCTGTAGTGTTGAGTGAACCCAGCTCACTGCATCCTACTACTACGTGTTGTGTTTACTTAATCCACCTCATCACTGCACATAACTACCTGTAGTGTTGAGTAAACCCAGCTCACTGCATATACCTACTACTACCTGTTGTGTTGCGTGAACCCAGCTCACTGCATCCTACTACTACCTGTTGTGTTTACTTAACCCACCTCATCACTGCACATAACTACCTGTAGTGTTGAGTGAACCCAGCTCACTGCATATACCTACTACTACCTGTTGTGTTGAGTGAACCCAGCTCACTGCATCCTACTACTACCTGTTGTGTTTACTTAACCCACCTCATCACTGCACATAACTACCTGTAGTGTTGAGTGAACCCAGCTCACTGCATATACCTACTACCTGTTGTGTTGAGTGAACCCAGCTCACTACATATACCTACTACCTGTTGTGTTTACTTAACCCACCCCATCACTGCACATAACTACCTGTAGTGTTGAGTGAACCCAGCTCACTGCATACACCTAATACCTGTTGTGTTTAGTGAACCTAGTTTACTGCATCCTACTACTACCTGTTGTGTTTACTTAACCCACCGCATCACTGCACATAACTACCTGTAGTGTTGAGTGAACCCAGCTCACTGCATATACCTACTACCTGTTGTGTTGAGTGAACCCAGCTCACTACATCCTACTACTACCTGTTGTGTTTACTTAACCCGCCTCATCACTGCACATAACTACCTGTAGTGTTGAGTGAACCCAGCTCACTGCATATACCTACTACCTGTTGTGTTGAGTGAACCCAGCTCACTAGCATCCTACTACTACCTGTTGTGTTTACTTAACCCACCTCATCACTGCACATAACTACCTGTAGTGGTGAGTGAACCCAGCTCACTGCATATACCTACTACCTGTTGTGTTGAGTGAACCCACCTCACCGCATCCTAGTACCTTTACTGTTCAGTGAACCCAGCTCACTGCATCCTACTACCTGTTGTGTTGAGTGAACCCCCCTCACTGCATCCTAGTACCTTTACTGTTCAGTGAACCCAGCTCACTGCATATACCTAGCATCCCCCCGAGATGGACAAAATGGACAAACCAGGTAGAGGTAGAGGCAGACCCAGAGTAAGGCCACCAGGCACCGGCAGGTCTGTGCGAGGTGGTGTTGCTGTGATTTCATGCGGACCTGCCCCAAAATACAGTGCTCAGAAGAAGGCACGTGCCATCACTTCCTAAAATCGTGAGGAGGTGATTGAGTATTTAACACAGAACACCTCATCTCCCGCAGCCACCAGCGCTACAACAAGCACCACATCCGCTGCATTTGACACTTCGCAGGAGTTATTTGGTGGTGGTGGTGGTGAAATCACCGATTCACAGCCACTACTGCAACAACAAGAAGAAGGCGCAGGTACACCACCTCCTACGTCTGAGTTAGGTGGCGATAGTATGGACGTAACGTGTGTGGAGGGGGCTGATGAAACACCTGAAGTTGGTGCAGTTGAGGAGGTGTCTGAGGAAAGTGCAGCTGGCCAGGAGGAGTATGATGACGATTATACGGATACCACATATGTTCCTGGTAGAGGAGATGACCAGGGGACAGTTCAGAGGAGGAGTCAGAGAGGACTAGGAGGAGACGACTCCATGATAGAAGCAGAGGGAGCTCGTCCTCAGAAACAGCTGGGGGCAGTGTCCGGCGCCATGTATCGCCAGTTATGGCCAGACAGCCAACATGCCCTTCAACGTCAGCTGCTGATGCCACCGTAGCGCCATCACCCCAGGGGGGCTCAGCGGTTTGGAAATTTTTTAACGTGTGTGTCTCAGATCGGAGCAAAGCCATCTAGTGTCTCTGCCAGCAAGAATTGAGCCGTGGAAAGGCCAACTGTCACGTAGGGACAAGCACTTTACGAAGGCACCTGGAGAGAAGGCACAAACAGCTATGGCAAGAACACCTGAGGAAAAGCAGCACCCCTTAAAAGACAAGCCGCGGAGAACAACCGTGGCAGCCGTCACAGGGGGCTTCTGCTGCTCCACATTCCCATGGTATTGTTCGTGGCTGGGGGGAGGAAGAATGGCTACACTTAAACAATTTAAAAATACAACCATCTAAACTTTCAACCAATTTAAAAATACAACCATCTAAACTTTCAAACAATTTAAAAATACAACCATCTAAACTTTCAAACTATTTAAAAATACAACCATCTACATTTTCAAACAATTTACAAAAATGCCAACAAAACTTGCCCTCCGTAAAACATTCTTGGCAAATGCTTTCGACTTGGTTTGTCTTCCGCTGGCTCAAGGGTCCATCTGACCACAGATGCCTGGTCTGCAAAGCACGGTCAGGGCAGCTACAGCATGGGTCTCAGCAGGCTCCCACTTCGGGCCGGAATCCAACCTTCATTCCCCGCGGTGACAATGGCAGACTTGCCCTCCATAACGGATTCCTGTTAAAGGATTTAAAGTTAATTCATTTCAAATACACAGCAGGGCCTTGAAAGTCCGCCTCCTGTATTGTTATTTTTGGTCACTACCTCCGGGCCGGCGTGCATGCCTGCCTGCTGCCCTCCTTGGATGTGTAGTCGTAGCCGTTTCTCAGGCTCCACACTGGATTCCATCCCTCATTTCCCGGCCATTACCCGGGGTCACAAATGGCAGACTTGCCCGCCTCCATATGATTCTCGTGAATGGAATGTGGTGTCATCTTTGCCCGCCATAACTGGTTCTCGTTCAAGGATTTAAAGTACATTCATTTCAAATACACAGCAGGGCATCGAAAGTCCGCCTCCTGTATTGCTATTTTTGGTCACTACCTCGGGGCGGGCGTGCATGCCTGCCCGCTGCCCTCCTTGGATGTGTAGTGGTAGCCGTTGCTCAGGCTCCACACCGGATTCAAACCCCTCATTCCCCGGCCATTACCCGGGGTCACAATGGCAGACTTGCCCACCTCCACAGGATTCTCATTGTAGCGGTACTGAACAAGTACACAGCAAGTAGAAAATGTAATTTAAAAACAAAACGTAAGCTTTTTAACAATGCCATGGAAAGTTGAGAAGGAAGTCACACATTACCTGACATCACTGAGTGAGGAAGAGCAATCTCGCCATGTTGCGCAGTAGTCCAGCATGGCCGTCACTACACAAAGAGCTGTTTGCGGTGCGTTACACAGTGAGTTTGGTGTGTCAGTGTGAAGCAGTACTCTAATTACACTCCCTGATTGATGTATACACATGCAAGATGTTTTAAAGCACGTTAGGCCTGCAATTTAGCATTCAATGTGATTTCTGCCCTTAAAATGCTGCTTTGCATCACATCCAGATTTTTACCCGGGACTTTTGGCATGTATCCCACTCCGCCATGCCCCCGTCCAGGTGTTAGACCCCTTGAAACATCTTTTCCATCACTTTTGTGGCCAGCATAATTTTTTCTATTTTTCAAAGTTCGCCTCCCCATTGAAGTCTATTGCGGTTCGCGAACTTTTCCGCAAACCGAACCTTCCGCGAACCGAACCTTCCGCGGAAGTTCGCGAACCCGGTTCGCGAACCGAAAATCGGAGGTTTGCGACATCTCTACTGAAGAGCAGCAGCATTGCAGGTCCCTGGAGAGCAGACATCACAAGGTCTGGATAGTATACGTTGCAGGCAGCTGCCACTGGGTCCCTCTGTGCCACCTCTCCCCCTTTGTGCATCCTTCTGTCCACCATTTGTGCCTCCTTTTCGTCCACCTTTGTGCCTCCTGTCTCCTTGTGCCTCCTTCTGTCCCCCTTGCTGCATCTGCCCCCTGTGCCTCCTTCTGTTTCCATGTGCCTCCTTCAGTCCCCCTGTGCCTCCCTCTGTCTCGCTATGCCTCCTTCTGTGCCCCTTTGAGCCTCCTTCGGTCCCCCTGTGCTTCCTTCTGTCCCCCTGTGCACCCTTCAGTTTCCCTCTGCCTCCTTCTGTCCTCCTGTGCCTCCTTCTGCCCCCCTTTGGGCCTGCTCCTGTCTCCCTGTGCCTTCTTCTGTCCCCCTTTGTACCTCCTTCTGTCCCCCTTTGTACCTCCTTCTGTCTCCTTGTGCCTCTTCTGTTCCTCCGTGCCTTCTTCAATCCCCCTCTCTGCCTCCTTTTGTCCCACTGTGTGCCTCCTTCTGTCCCTGTGTCTCTTTCTGTCCCCTGTGTTCCTTCTGTTCGCTTGTGCTTCCTTATGTCCCCTTATTCTAACTTTGCCCCCCCCCCCCCGTGCATCCCTTTGTCCCATTGTGCTTAGGCTGTTCCAGGCTGAAGCACCGCACTGGTGAGCGCACAGCTTGTGCTGAACTATACTCTTACACATTTACATTTACACACTAAGCTGAGGGAATGCAGGAAGGGGGTGTGCAATGAAATGTGACAAAGATTGGTGGGTTTTACCATTTAATACAGACTGCATGGTTTGTATGTCATGTGAGGTATAGTCCTGTATTAGCTAGACTTATTTTTAACATTAACATAAAGTCTTAAAGAAAACCTGAATTGAAAATTAAAAGTCAAAATAAGCACACACAAGTCATACTTACCTTCCATGTAGTCTACTCCTCAGTGTCTTTCTCCTGTCCCGCGTCCTGTTTGTTCACTGTGATCAAGGGAATTTTCCGTCCTCCATTTTGAAAATGGCCATTACCCATAACAGCTTTCTGGTCAGCACAGAGTTAAACTGTAACATCGCCCACTTGAGCCATAGGGAAACATGGACATTACCTGGTACATCCGTTTTCCTCTCAGCTATAACTGACAGCAACTGATATTTTACTGACAGCAACTGATATATTTCAAATCTGACAAAATATTGTCAGAAGAAAATAGTGAGCTTTTGAGAGGAACTGATGGCAAGGTAACTATGTAATGTTTATTTGAAGTTACCTCATGTGTTTATTTTGAATATTTTTACTCAGTACAGGTTCTCTTTAAGAAGACACTGAAGCGAAAAAAATCATGATATAATGAATTGGTTGTGTAGTACAGATGATTACTAGAACATTAGTAGCAAAGATAATATTCTCATATATTTTTTTAGTTATATAGTGTTTTTTATAACATTGCATCATTTGATTTTCAAGGAGAGATATGTGTGGCGAGTGCACACCTTGCAACAGCTTCAAAACGATATAACATCCATGATGGTGGTGCAACATCCAGAAAAAAAATAGTCCATCAATCACAAGAATAAGAAAAAAAGCTCCAGGAGCCGATCACCGTAGCATTAAAACACAAATTTTAATGATCTCCAGTAAAATGTATCCATGCAGCTATAAAAATATACAAGCAAGATTATACTTATCAGGCACACGGTGTAATAGAGGTGTGTAGGAATAGTCGACGGCCGTTTCACCCCCCAATTAGGGCATTCTCGCCCTCCATTCGGCCTCGAGAAAGCCCTAATTGGGGGGTGAAACGGCCGTCGACTATTCCTCTATTACACCGTGTGCCTGATAAGTATAATCTTGCTTGTATATTTTTATAGCTGCATGGATACATTTTACTGGAGATCATTAAAAGTTGTGTTTTAATGCTACGGTGATCTGCTCCTGGAGCTTTTTTTCTTATTCTTGTGATTCTCTAATATTGGCAGTTTAGACACTACTCAGCATTCTAAATGATTTTACAGAGCAGGCCAGCGAACTATCGAACTGTCTTCTGCAGAGAAAAATAAAATACAGTGACTGACAGTTGAGATAACAAGCTTCAGAAGACAGAGTTATCTGCGACTTTGAAAGTCGTGGAGCTCAATGGCTCTTTTGCATACATAACCGCTGGAGTTTCTTAACTCTTCCTGTACTTGAAACAACATTAGACTTATGTCTCTGCTCCTAATGTTTTATTTATTAGCTGTACTACACATGCAAATCATTATATCATAATTTTTTTTTCGCTTCAGTGTGTCTTTAATATGAAGGATTTCGTGTTCTACTTTGTTTGTGGGAAGGCATCTGATTCTGATTGTATCTGTCTTTCCCTCATAGTCAGTTTAGCAGGTTGCATCAGCTGTCTAATTACAGTTGAAACAGAATAACTCTTATTTTCCTTTTCTTTGACATTCCAAGTAAAACAGATTTAATAGCTGTGAGTGGATGTCTCTGTCTCTTTTAAAACCCTCCTCATGGCCGTGCTGTGTTTTCTTTTAGCCCACATGTTGGCAGTGAGCTCTGTATAAAGCACCATTAGGGTTAACTGTTTTCTCGACTTTACAACTTCCTGTGGTGAGACTATGCTGGGACGGTTTTGGCTGCAACAAATTGGGTATTGGTTCTTCTGGCAACCAGAAATCCCCCAGACAGGTCCCTGAAGTTGTAAGGATGACATTTAGATTTAATAAATGTCACAAACAGTTTCCGAAACGGCAAATGGGCTCCAAAGAACAGTGAACTAACTCACAGCACATCTGTGTTATTCAGGCAGATTTTTAAAGTTCATCCAAGTTTTTACATAAGCAAAATATATCCCCTTCTGGAGTCTAGTTCACACTGTCTAAATTTCTGATTCACAAGAACAGGGTGAGCTAAAACAGATTAGAAAATTTTATGAAAATTAACAGATTTAAAGGGAAGGTTCAAGCAAAATAAAAAAAATGAGTTTCACTTACCTGGGGCTTCTACCAGCCCCATGCAGCCATCCTGTGCCCTCGTAGTCACTCACTGCTGCTCCAGTCCCCCGCTGGCAGCTTGCCGACCTCGGAGGTCGGCCGGACCCCTTGCGTACATTTTTACGCATTCCCGCTAGTGCAGGAACATTAACACATACATTTTTTACACGTTACTGGTTCAAAGCGTAAATTTTTACGCATTGAACCAGTAATGCGTAAAAATGTATGTGTTAATGTTCCTGCATTAGCGGGAATGCGTAAAAATGTACGCAAAGCGTCCCGCCGACCTCCGAGGTCGGCAAGCTGCCAGCGGGGGACTGGAGCAGCAGTGAGTGACTACGAGGGCACAGGATGGCAGCATGGGGCTGGTAGAAGCCCCAGGTAAGTGAAACTCATTTTTTTATTTTGCTTGGACATTCCCTTTAAAGATGTTTGATAGAAGTAACCATAGATGTAATATGACAGTCGGAAAATATCCAAACTGGACATGCCAAGGCTGAAGACTGGGCTGGGCAACAGGTTTGGAAGAATAATGATCGGAAACATGAGAACTACATCTGGTAACTGATGATTCCTTGCATGCAAGGGAATAAACTGGAAAGGTAATCTGCATCTAAAGTGCCCATCACCCTCAAAGTAACCCAGTGCCAGCACCTCTGTAAACGATAATACAGGATTCACAGGTTAAAGGGAATGTCAGCGGTACTTAAAAAAAAAAAAAATTACCTGGGGCTTCCTTCAGCTCCTTGCAGCCATCCTGCGCCCTCACCACAGCTCTGCTCCCTGCCGGTGGCCAGGGAGTCCCCTCCAGAGTAGGTGCCGACCTGGCGAGGTCGCCATGTGTACCGGAGGGGACCCCCAGGCCACTGGCTGGGAACGGAGCTGCGGTGAGGGCACAGGACGGCTGCAAGGGGCTGGAGGAAGCCCCAGGTAAGTAGAATTTTTTTTAAATACCTTGGACATTCCCTTTAAGTAGACTTTTCTCAGACCCATAATGAAGTTGAAGTCAGTTTTCGTAACAAGATACAGTTTGTGTGTTTTATTCCTGCATGTTTAACAAAAAAAATCATAAGATACCCAGTGCTCCTATTACACAAAATTGGACCTGATCTAATCCACTTTTTCTCCTAAGATTTCTCCTAGGAGATCATTTTCATCTTTTTATCTTTTGTTTAAAATAACTGTTCAGCACTTAAAAAAAGCACCTAAAATTAGAAGACAAAGTACTATAAACTTTATTTTGAGTATTTTCTTGCTTGCCTGGGGCTTGAGAGGCATTTTATTGATAAGATGTGAAATATCACCTAGGAGAAGACTTAGGAGAAAAAGTGAATGGGATCAGGCTCATTGTGTTCCTTTATCGTAACTAAAATGAACATTTTCAGTGCCTTATCATATGAAGTTTAATAGGTGAATGCAACCTCTCTCTCTCTCTGTCGCTTTCCATCACATTTTATCAGAAGGTACCACTTTCTTTGCAGTTACTCTAAAAATGGAACTATTTATATACGGAAATTTAAATTAACTGCACTTAGGGCAGAACACACTGTGAATCGCTTTTCGATCCATTTTCGATTTTAAAAAAACGCTCCCACTGACTTGCATTAAAATCGCAGTAATATAGCGATCATGGCTATTTTGCTGCAATTTTACGGTGATTTTAACCCAAGTCAAGTAATTGTACCATGATTTTAATACAAGTTTTTTAAAAACATTTAAACGGATCAAAAAGTGATTGGCGGTGTGTATCTGCTTTTAGGTAGATTCTCAAGAGGTGTGGTCCAGTCATACAACACAAAATTTAACAATTGCATTCTAAAACTCATATGCACAACAACCTGTAACATAGACATCAATAAAAACCAATAGTGTTAAAATTGAGAATCTTTATATATCTAAAATAATTTTCAGGGAACAATTGACTTTTGAACTTACACACTTTATAAACAAGCGGGCAGTAATGGCACACGGTTAAGGGAGTAACATGTTCTTGTTCATGAGTTTTCTCCTAGGAGATAATTTTTCATCTTCAATTTATTACAACTTTTTAGGATTTTGCAATGGAAAAAGTACCAAAAAGTAGGTGAAAAAGTACTATAAAAATTATTTTGAGTATTTGTTTGCTTGTTGGTGGTATAAAAGGCATAGGAGAAAGCTCAGGTGAAAAAGTGAATTGCATATGGGCCATAATGTGTATGTGTGTTCCCTTTGCTAAACCTTTAGAATCAAATATATTCCCAGTTAAGCATGATGCATGGAATATCTGCTTGCTACACAACGTGGCTGCATAGCAATCAAAGAAGGATGTGAGAGCATGTGACTGTGGCCATAGCAGTTGTACTAAGTAAAGTACTGCAAATTGTTGTACTTTTTAGGGCCAACAGAGTGTAAGTGTTTCTGTCACCCCACAAATATACATATAACCTATAGATATCTTCATATATGCAGTATTTACTGCATGTAAGATGGTTGAATAAAAGGAAACAGTGCTTGGATTACTTTTGTCCACTTGTAATAGTAAAGTAAAGTAATGGCCATGTGTTGGGCACATAGTTACATCACACGCAGGCGTAGGCGTCACAGCTTGTGGTTGAACCAGTGGAACGTGGAATTGACTAAGTGTGAGATTCCAAGAAAATATCATAACAAACCAAAGAGTCGTTTAATTGGAAACACTTTTGTAATTTTTAATGACTAGCTCATGTCTGAAGTCAGTTAAACTGTAACTAGCATGTTAAAAATCTTCTTTTGATGAAATAACACATGCACATTAAAGATAATTGTAGAGCATCACGTCAACGATCTAAGAAAGGAACGTTCTAAGAAAGGAAGACAGTACCAAATTAACCAATCATTTCCTAAGTAATATAATCTATCTTTTGTGGTGATGTGCATCCTTCACATATCTTGTTTTTTGGGATGTCCCCCTTTCGGTCCTGCTCCCTCTATAGTCTTACTCTTACCCAATGAAAAAATAAAATGGCCACAACTGAACTCCTCTTTTTCCACCGGCACTACAACCTAACATGGATCTTGGTCTCACAAATATTATGTCTGTAGCCAGTCCACCCCAGTCTATTTTCCTTGGATATCATCCATGCTTCTTGTATGTACTTTGCCATGGGTTCTCCCTCTTCCACTGCCAATTCATGGTCTTACAGTTCTTGTGTCATCCAGTCTACTCAGATATCCCAACAGTTTTTTCTCTGTGTGCTTTAATAAGAAGAAAGGCAGTTTAGAGGCAGACCCTGGTATATGCAGTAGTATTCAGAATCTGGCATAATAATGCAAGATGCAACAAAAAAACAGGGCTCAACCACTGAATAGCTATTTCATATCAATATTCAATTATTTTTATGACAGAAAACACAGATAACACCAGCAACACCGGATAATTGATGGTGACATATGCAAAGTGAATAAAGAACCAGCACAGACAGTTGATAATGATAATTCACTACAGGGGACTATACAGTAGGTGGCTCCAGACTTATCATGTTAAGCCCCACAGTGAAGGAAAGAACAAAATTCTCAGAGGGGGGCCTTGAGGATGAAATGTTCGTATTTGCGTGCAGATAAGGAGAAGGGGTTGACAACTCACAACACAGCAAGGAGTGTGAACACCGGGCCACTAGGTTGTCTCAGGACAGGAGCACAACTGGGTGTAGCGGCAAAGCTATACAGCAACAGCAGAAAGCTTTATTTAGGTAGTCATTTAAAGCATGGCCAAGCAGGAATCAAAATCTGCCTCATTTGAACATTTTTTTAAATGTCAAAGGGGTGACGTAAACAGTGTTATCTCGGGGCTTAGAGGCGGACATAGGGCCCATTTTAATTCACTTTTTCTCCTAAAATTCTCCTAGGAGACAATTCTTGATCTCCTGATTAAAATAACTTTTTTCAGCACTCTGCAATTGAAAAAGTGCTGAAACGTAGGAGAAAAGAAGTACTGTCAAAATTATTCTGAGTATTTTTTTTCTTGCTGTTGGCTTAAAAGGCATTTTATTAATAAGATGGGAAAATATCACCTAGGAGAAAACCTGGGAGAAAAGTGAACTGGATTGGGCCGATTGACTGTTAAAGAGAATCTGTACTTTAAAATTCTTACAATAAAAAGCAAACCATTCTATTCATTATGTTCTCCTGGGCCCCTCTGTGCTGTTTCTGCCACTACCTGCTGCGATCCTGGCTTGTAATTGCCAGTTTTAGGCAGTGTTTACAAACAAAAGACATGGCTGCTAACAGCATGCACACAGAGCCTGCAGGTGGCGTGGAGAGGGTGTGTATAGCTTCTATCCTATCACAAGCAGAGCAGCAAATTCCTGCCTGAGTGCCTGAGCCGGACAAAGCCATCAGAGGAAAGAAGATTAGATTATATAACAGATAATAGCCACTGTGCAACTAGGAAAGGCTGCAGTAAGACAGACCACATTAGAACAGGTAGGAACTTATAGGATGGAAGAAATAAGGCTGAAAATTTTGTTACAGACTCTTTTTAAGAGTCAAAACAATAGTGATTCAGGAAATATCATTTTTGAAATTTACAAAAAGCAAGATGGCAGCGGCCATGATAAAAAAACACATATTTTGCAGCTTTGGCCAGCCAGGTTGCATGAATCATATGTAGAAGATGATAGAGATTAGCTCAAGAAAAGAAATGTTTGGGTGAGGTTTACTTCAAGTACGGTACATATTCTGTTTCTTCGTTTTTCATATCTGCAGTCATTTCACAATTTTCATCAAACCAATACTCATTTATTTTATGATTCTGTACACCTGACACATTTTTGGCTGCCTTAGTAATTGTTTTTTTTTTTTTTAGGTCACACTCATCTGACTTCTATATTTGTATCCATATGGTCTTCCTCTGGCTTAAAACATCTTTAAAACATCTTTGATTTTGCTTACTTACTTCATTTTTTAAATTTCCTATCTCTGGCTTTAACTTTCTCAAGACCCAGATGTCTTATATTGATGTTGCCCATCTCTTTAAGATCAAGAGCTAGTCAGTGGTTACAGCTATGACTTACAGGCATTTTCCTTAAGTCTGTTCTCTTATGTGCAAAACAGTGCTGCTTATAACAAACCCTTCCACTATAGTAAGCTTGCATAATATTTTTCCATTTGGGCTTGTGACATCATTCAGTTCTTGTAGTCGTTCTTTGTGGCTATAATGCTGTTATTTTCCTACGTTAGCATTAAAGTTTCCAAGAAGTATAACAGCACCATATTTTGGTACATTCTCAAGCATTACTTCTATTTCTTTTTAGAGTGCCCCATAACACCTTATAAATCCTCTGCAGGAGCATATGCACTGCTAAAACTTATCTTTATGGGCTTACCCTCAATTTGTATTCTACAGTTTAGGTAGGTTCACAATGAGTTTCTCATTCTGACTTATATTGAACCTAAGATGATCTTAAAGCAAAAGAAAAAAAAAAAAAGAAGAAGAGATACTTGCTTAAGAATAGGAAAGCCTCTGAATACTCCATAGGCTTCCCACGTCTTCCTCAAGACCACTGCCCGGCACCCTCTAGAAGTTTGCATCCACACTCCTCTTCATGTATGAGTTTGGCCGTGCTGTACCCGAGGGCCAGGCATCCACCAGGTGAATCAACTCAGCCAAGCAATTGCTTTGAACTCACCGCTGCTCCACCTGCTGCGGGACATCACGTCTGAGAGGCTCCATTGGCCCTCTGCCTCCCGACATTGACACAAAGCAAATAATCACCCTGCACAGCCTCAGCACAGCAATGTCACCTGAGGGATCTGTTCATGAACCCAATTGGGTGACGTCAGTCAAGCGAATGTACGCTAAAGAAAGAAGATTTGATATTCACCCACCGCTTCCTCCAGTAACATAAGCACGTCTGAGTCCCTCGCTGTCCTCCCACGGTCTGTCGATCAGCCGCAATCAGCCCCGGTAATTGGCTCAGTCACGTCAGTCGGGGTCTTCTGCGCATGCGTGGACCTCCCAACTCCTGACTAAACCAGTTAAAAGGGCTGATCGCTGCTGAACAGCAGACCACGGGAGGACGGCGTGGGACTCAGAAGTGCTTATGCTGCTGGAGGAAGCCACGGGTGAGTATCAAATCTTCTTTCCCTGACAGCTCTGGTACACGTTAAATCATGATTTATCTCTCCTTATTTGTTTTACCTCATTTCATATCTTTTGTTAAATGTTTATCTCATGAATGAATTCTCCTTGGGGTAGATTCATTAAATGCCATAATACTGTGGTGCACACATAGCGCACAGCAGTATTACTGTCACTTCTGCATGCAGCACTGTGAGTTACGCCAGTAGCGCCGCTCCCAGTACTAGAGTAGCATGACTGTTGCTAGGATAACGCGCATTACTAACAATCATGTTAATTAGTAATGTGCGCTACCGTAGCAATGGGTGCATTACTCTAGTACGTGATCTGCAAACTTGGCTTGGTTGTTAACGAACTACAAGTCCCACAGTGCATTTTCCTTTATGAATCATGACTGTGGCTGTCAGACTCCTGCAATGCATTGTGGGAATTGTAGTTCTGGAGAGCCGAGTTTGCAGATGACTGCTCTAGTACTGCGAGTCGTGCTACCGGCGTAACTTGCGGTGCTGTATGTGGAAGTGATGGTAATACTGCTTTACGCTATGTGTGCTCTGCAGTATTACCAGCATTTGATGACTTTGGTCCCTTATAGTTGAAGTGAAGAATTTAGGTGAGATAATCCTTGAGTTATGTTTTGTGAATATGTGTGTTTATGGATCTGTATATGGTCGTGTACCTTGGTTTACATCATCAAACCTAACAGGCTTCTGAAGCCTCTTAACAGCACTATAAACTTCAATACACATTACATTTTTATTAAGCTCATCAACCAAAGTACAGCAAATAGAAGCGACTGTAACCCTTTTTACAAGCCCTCTTTTCCTTATGGACGATGATGAAAAACAACGATTATGTCCTTTGCAGATGTTTTGCTGTACAGGAAAATATTCCCGTATCCCGCGTTGCACTGTTATATTCTGCCATTCATAATAGGAAATCTCAGATTCCTGGATGGAATTACAATGTGAAATATGGATATTCCAGATATTGGCTTGTTTAATTAGGGTAAAGAAATGGCCCAGCAGTATAATCTCAGTGTGTATCCAGTAAAATGAACATATTTGGAATGCCGCTCTGCTCTCTCTGCCAGTTGGTGGGCGTAAACTGTTATTTATAGAAAAAGAGGAAAAGGAAGCGAAAAAGGTTATTAAAAAGCAATGAAAAAGTGATTACTCCACGCCAATTAATATACCAGCAATGAAAATGCTACACTGTTACTCAGCTGAGTTTATGACATAGCGTGGTATTCTTGGATAGCTGCTAAATAACTGCTTTTGCTCTGGGTTACAACACCTTCTTATGTTATGGTTAGCTGTTGAATTGCCAAGCATAACTTTTGCAGTTTTCTTACAAGTGTTGATTAAGAGTTTAACTTTCCAGATGACTGTACAGCGATATGTATTGGTGCACAAGGAACAGCCATATTTTATCACTGGTAGAGGCAGGCTTCTTGAAAGTGATCCTTGAACTTTCTCACACATTAAACTAAATTTAGTCCTTGAAACAACGTATAATCCTGTAGCTGCACTGCTTGTTTCAAAACAAACCATTGTTCAATACCCAGATACAGGGAACTGTTTTCTATCAGCTGATCACCCAGTAACTAAGTCAGCTGTAATTATAAGGACAAACTGTGTCCCCTTCTTTTTCTATTTAATCTTTTTTATAGAAGGCAAGTAAGAGTATCTATGAAGAAGAATTATGTTTCTGATTGTTACGCTCCAATACAGTTTATCAGCAATTGTTTATAGCTCAGGAATGACACATTGATTCCAAAAGAGTAGCCAAGCAGCTCGGGGTGACCCAAACCGCTAGGAATGTATAAGGGGCTAAAATAGACCGCAAAGCCCTCCTACTAAAAAGCAATGCTTGGTGTAATTTGCCTTATTAAAACAGAAGGAAACTTGCAATAATTCAGCTATAAGTGAATATTTGTGGTTATCTACAATGCACCACTACTGAATATGCAAACAGCAAGGAGGAGAGGGCAATTAAGGGGAGATCGAACATTGGCGGGAAAAAAATGGGGAGGAGGGAGTGTGGCCATCTGGCATGCCGCTGGGCATGCCACTGGCTGGGGTGAAGTCAGTGACGCGAGAGGGGCGGGACTAAATTCCCAACAACATTTCCCTAACTGTGCATGCAGCCAAAATAATTTAGAGCTTTTTACAGATTTAATTAATTTTCGGTATTTATGGGCACATAAAACGGACCTGAAGATTAAAAAAAAAAGTTTCCCTTACCTGGGCTTCTGCCACCTCCTGCATCTGTCCTGTGTGCCCATGCCGTTCCCAAACGATCCTCTGTTCCCCCGCCGCAGCTCACTTTTGTTGGAAGTCATGGCTGCGCGCATCCTCGTACACACTGCCATGGCTAGGAGAATCCTGCACAGATACAGTATGAGAAAATCTCTATTGCGCCTGCGCAGTATGCTCCCTCTGACGGGAGCGTTAACGAATACACATGCGCAGCAGAGCCGTGCAGGCACAGTGGACAGTGACTGCCAGAAGCGAAAGTGAGCCACTGCAGGGGAACGGAGCATCTATTGGTAACGTCGCAGGCACAGGGCAGCTGCAGGGGGCTGGCAGAAGCCCCAGGTAACTGAAACTTTTTTTTTCCATCTTCAGGTCCGCTTTAACTTTAGGTGTTTATTTACGGAAAGTCCATAAATTCATGTATGGTTGGCAACACTGATGAT
Source organism: Hyperolius riggenbachi (assembly GCF_040937935.1). Taxonomy (NCBI): domain Eukaryota; kingdom Metazoa; phylum Chordata; class Amphibia; order Anura; family Hyperoliidae; genus Hyperolius; species Hyperolius riggenbachi. The sequence continues at coordinate 180,573,525 of NC_090646.1, forward strand.
AATTATTAGTCAAAAAGTGGACATCCCCAGATTTGAATAAAGCTTTATTTGATTTATCATATGCAACAGAGATTTTAATATATATTGGTACTTAATTAAGTGGCATAGAAGCACTGCACAGCTTTAATTGCATTTAGTGTTTCCTTTCTCTTTTCTCTTGTTGTTTATGCTTTTAATTGCATTTTATGATACTAAAATAAACACTGGCTCCGCGATTATTTCATCTATGGAGAATTATTGTTCTTTCTGGAACCTGTTTAATCCTGTGCTTTGTGCCTTAAGTTAAATTTGTTTGGTTTCATTAAATAGTTGTTCTTGTCTATAGAATACTAATTAAAAATAAAGAAAGCAAAAGCAAAACTTAGGAGTCTATATAAAACAACAGTGAGATGGTATTTAAAGCAAATTTAAACTGAACTTTCCATGTTCTGCATACCGCTACAAACGGTGTTGTCTCTGTGTCATAGGGGTTGCCTTCTTACTTTCTGCAAGTTCTGAATATAACAATTCACAATCCTACTACAATAACCTACATCTGACACTTTTCCTGCCTCTGAGTTTCGCTAAAATAAAAATGTTCACATTAGGCAGTGAATATGGAAAAGGGAGTCTCTATTTTATATGAAAGGTCTGGTCTCTTGTTTTTTTACCTGTTGAATGCAAGGTAGACATTGATCCACCCCCAAGGAACTGACTATTTATATGAAACAATTAAATTGGTATGAAACTCAGCATTTCTTCCTAAAGATTATTTGCAGCATAAAACCTACTACCAATGGTAGTAGAACAGCATTTAAACAGTTAAACACAGCACTTTCTCCTTCAGTAGGAAGCTTATATCCAAAGCTGAGGAAGTGATTACATTATCTTGTTTATGTTTCCTTATCGGCCACAATTAGTAAACATTGCTGGCAGTACTTCAGCTTGCACAGTTAGGGTTGGTTTACACTTGAACACTTTTTTACCGCTTTGCTGATGACCAGTGTATCCCTATAGAATCATTCTCATGGTTGTGATTTGCATAAATCGCAAACACACTGCATGCAGAGTTTTGGGGGCAATTGAGTTGTGATTCTCATTCAATTGAACGGGAATCAAAATGCAAATCGCAGTACAATCATGGGGCAAAATTGATTGTGATTCCCAATTTTCGTTCCGAGTGTGATTGGGCCTTTAGCAGAGTGCGAAAAAGGAGAGTAATCTCACTAGATACATTATAATATATAAATACAGCAGCTATTAAATAAAATGCAGTGGCAGCTTTTAGAGCAGATAAACTGTACTTTGGGAACTTTTAATTTGTAAACGGACTATAGTACCTGTATACAAAAGCTAATATAATAACTGTATGGGTAATAAAAAGTAGAATGTAGAAAAACACATTTTATTGAATATTATGTCAGAATTTAGTCCCACTTTAAGGATGTCCTGAACAAAAACCTTAGACACAGAAATGTATGTGCAGCATAACCCTCTTTTAACCCTAGTTTAAGACATTATCATATTACAGGTATTTGTTTATAGATGTACTGCTATATATCCCCAAGGTGTATTAATACGTTTTTAAGGAATTTATACTCAGTAACTTTCAAAATGCTTCGCTAATAACATATTTTGATTTTTTTTATTATGTCATCAGCCTTTAGAAACATTTAAAATATAAGGGAAGACGCCGAGAGCCCAGTATAGTATAGTATGTACTGTAAATTGGGTATGGAAGGTAAGTATAGGTAGGTTATACTCACAAACAAGGGTTACCGTCCAGGTAACCACTATGAAGGCAGGTGAGGAGATTAGACCTGTCCCCACTCAGGATTAAGAAGTCTCTGTAGATCAGGAAAAAGGAATTATTCCCCTCCACCAGGGGTGGAAACAACTGCAAAAGTAGTACAGAGGCGCCAACAGGGTAAAAACAATATTTCTTTAAAATGGATAAAATGAAGTAGGTAGCGGTGGACTTACCCCTCCAAAACAGACACAAACAATTGCTGTTTTAAGCAAAAATCAGTTTAATTACATATATCAAAAAGGTGCAACGCGTTTCGCGGGTATATCCCACTTCCTCAGGCAATAAACAGGAGCATATCACCAATGCTGTCCGGTACATAGCCTGGCGCCTCTGTGTGACACAGAGGCGCCAGGCTATGTACCGGACCGCATTGGTGATATGCTCCTGTTTATTGCCTACTTCATTTTATCCATTTTAAAGAAATATTGTTTTTACCCTGTTGGCGCCTCTGTACTAATTTTGCTTTAGAAACATTTGTTTGCTTTTTTTAATATATGCTATTGGTATTTAGTATGTATATAGCGTTTGACATCTTCTGCAGCGCTTTACATATAGTCTGTCCCTCAGAGGATCTCACAGTCGAACCCCTACTGTAGTAATGCTCATTGTAGTTTATGTTTCAAACATTTTTATTGGGATTTTAATGCTCATTGTAGTTTAGGGCTAATTTACAGCTGATTAACTTATCTGTATGTTTTTGGAATGTAGTAGGAGACCAGAGCACCTGGAGAAAACTCACACAGACATGGGGAGAACATAAAAACTCTATGCAGATAGTGCGCAGCCAGGACACTATTGTGTCTGCACAGAGTTTGTGTGCTCCCCATGTCTGTGTGAGTAATAATAGAGTGCTTGGTACTTTACCCTATTATTTGCTTATTCATATTTTTGGTTTCCAGAATTCCTGGGTTTTAGAATGTTATGGTACACATTAGGCCCAGATCTAGCCCCAAGCATTTTCCTAGACCCATGTAAGCACTCAGAGAGAGAACCTTTTTTTAGGTCTGTGTGTAAAGCCCCGTCTACACTATGAGACATTGCGGCTAATCGAGCCGCCGGATCGCCTCTTCCGCGTGCCCGCCCCGTCCCCGCTCGCCGCACGTGCACCGCATTCGATTCCCCGCTCGTGCCCGCTCGTCCCCGACAGGGCCGCTTACCTTCCGCTCGATTCCCTGCCATTGTCTCCTCGCGGGGAGCGAGCAGGGAATCGGCGGTGCGGAGATCCGTCCTGTCAGATCTTATCAATCGAGCCGCATTAGCGGCTCGATTGATAAGGAGCATCGCGGCCGCATCTACTCGTGTAGATGCGGCTTAAGTTCCTTGATTATCTGATGATAGCCGAATCAGAGATCCTCTGTCACGAAGTTAAGGCACTTAGCGTAACCTACTGATGACTCATTTACCACATTGTTTGCTTAGTTTTTGATCACACAAATAAATGTGTATGAAAAATTACAATATAAAGCTTTAAGATCGCAGGCAGCAAGACCTTAGACAAAAAAAATGTATGTAAATACTGGAGGTGTTAAGCAATAATACACACACACACACACACACACACACATGTACACACACACACACGTACACACACACACACACGTAAACACACACACACGTACACACACACACACGTACACACACACACACGTACACACACACACGTACACACACACACACACACACACGTACACACACGTACACACACACACACACACACGTACACACACACGTACACACACACGTACACACACACACACACACGTACACACACACACGTACACACACACACACGTACACACACACACGTACACACACACACGTACACACACACACACACGTACACACACGTACACACACACACACACACACACACGTACACACACACACACACGTACACACACACTCACGTACACACACACACACACACACACACACACACACACACCCTTTTAAACTATTGCATTGTTAGTGGGTGTGGTAATAGGAAATGGCAGTTGGCGCTGTCTGGTTTTTTTATGTCTGCCAGTAGTAAAGTTGATAATGTACAGGCTGCTTTTAGATCAAACAATATGAACAATATGAACAAATTACATGGCAAATATCAATCATTTCTCTCTTTTTTTTTTTTACGTTTCACTTTGCAATATATTGATTTATTTTTTCCTCCCTTTCGCTTAAGTTCCTCTTTAAATCACACTATGCGTGTATAAGTCAGTCAGGTTGGAAGAAATGTGTTTATTTTCAGTTCAAGGGTTCTTAAGTGACTGATGCAAACCTTGCACCATGGTAATTTGTAAATCTAGTCAGGATTTTTTTTCTATGCTGTGCTCACAGTGGTGCATTGCAGACAAAGGCACATTGAGAAATGTAGGTTTGTTTTTCAGTCTGTGTATGGCTGTTTTTTCTGATTTACAATGTCATTTGGAATAGGTTGCAAAGCCTACAGCTAGCCACTTGTTACTTAGAAGAAAATACAGTGTGTTCTACTATGTTCACATTTGCTTACAGTTTCTTAGATTTAGAATGCAGTTATAATGATGAAACCAGTCTTAGAATGTGGTCTCCTCATTTTGCAGAAAAGCATATCTCAGTATTCCTCAGCAAATGTAAAGAGGACCTTTATTTATTGTTGTGTGATATTTGTCTTATTTTTAAAAATAAATGTGCATGTATAAAAATGTTGCTGAAATTTGTGAAAACAAATTCACAGTTCTCAGTGGCCCTTGCGTTCTCTGCGACATTAGGAACGCAACACAACGGATTGGGACAGAGGTGCCATATGTTAGGCTTGCGTTCTGTCGGGTACAGTGAAGCATACAGTCAATGAAAAATATGCTTCGCATTTACTGTTAATGTGCGGATGTAGCAGTAACACTCTGCATGCAATGCATAACCATACTGCAACCCATTATACCGCAATACACCCACTGCACTGTGAACGTCACATGGGTGGTGCATTGCAGTGCGGTAAGCCGAATGACAAAGGGGGCCATTACACTGCACCACAGCGCACCACTGTGAACGTGGCCAAATAATTCCTGTATTTGTATAGTGCTTTCCTCCTATTGGACTCAAAGCACTTGTGAGGCAGCAACTAGAGTGCAATATTACAGATGAAAACCAAAAGAAAACATGTTCACCTGCACGTGTTATTCCTTATTCATTTCAAAGGAATTGATTGTGGTTCATTTTGTGCATACAGTGGGGTCCATGGCTGTCTGCACATCACGCAGCATCACAGTCCAGGTAGGATGCAGCCAGTCTGGCTATCACATTTACTGTGGTGCATCCTACAGCAACTGCGACTTAGGCCTCGTTCACACTATATGCACTACCATTTCAGCAGCCCGTATGGAGTGAGACACGCAAGAATGTCATAAGTGCATAGACAGCACTTCTGACGTTCAGACTATGTGCTGTCGCACTGCTGCGCGCATTTTCAGCAAAGCGCAGCGCTGGTCCCATTCATTTCGTCAGGCAAAATTTCTACTTGCCATTACTTTCCTACACCCCGCTGCTGACCCATCAGTTGCTACAGTGAAGTAAGGACTGTTAGAAGTCATGTCAGGTGGAAGAGATTAAGTGATAAGGGGGCTCCCAGTTCTAATCAGTAGTTCTGCTGACAGATGAGATGCTTTCAGATATTGTGGACGTGTGGCTGCTATTGTATGAATAACTACAGCGTTTTTAGAATGTTTGCTGTAGAAGTTCTTGAAAATTAAAAGCCAAAATAACAGGTCATACTTACTCATCAATCTCTTTCTCCTCTCCTACGTTCTGTTTGTCCACGCAATTCTCCTCTATCCATTTTAAAAATTGCAGTAAACCCCCAACAGCTTCCAGGTCAGCACACTATTAAACTGTAATACCATCCACTTTAGCCATAGGGAAACATGGGCATCACCTTGCACATCACTTGTCCTTTTAGTTATTACTGGCAGGAACTGATATATTTAAATTCTGACAAAATCTTGTCAGAGCTGGAAGGTATCATTGTTAGAAAAAAATGGTGAGCTTCTGAGAGGAACTGACAATGAAGTAGCTAGTACATTTGCAAGTACATCATGTGTTTATTTTAAATAATTTTACTCAGTTCAGGTTCCCTTTAAGCAGTGAGGGAAAATCATATGTAATTAGGTAGGAAGAGCTTACAACTCTCACAGGGATCATATCACACAATCTCAAATGTTGCTGATAGATGAATGATTTAGCATTTTGGTGATTACGGTTGCATGAAAGCACCAACAACATGGCCTTCTCCAATGATCTCCAGCATGGGAGAGCTTTAGTAGATCAGACCATCTGAGTGTTATTCTATCTCCAGGCCCTGGTCTCTAAGTACAGTGTAGCCATTTGTTCCTTCCAGTCAGAGATGTCGAGAAAATGATAAGACACTCAGGGGAAGCGGGAGATGCCATAGTATTTCATATTCTCCACAGATAAAAAGCGATAGGCTATGTATAACCGACATATTTTACTACCCTTGGCAGAGTTGTGACAGAGACATGAAGCAAGTATATCACTAGAGCTCCAGCTTTTCTTCTTTAGAATGAAACTCTGAATTATAATTGAATATTTTAGCAGCTGCTGCGCCATCCTAGCAACTCCTGATTAAATTCAGTTACGCTTTATAAAACGTAATTATTAACTCCATGAATTACAGGACAATCCCTCAATGTACAGTCCAGCTTTTGAGTCCAAAGTTAACCCCAAATAATGAACAAAAAAATGTTTGTGAGGCAGAGAATAGTACATTTTCTGTCTTATGAACTCTAGTCTTATTTAATAAAGATATAGTTGTATTTAATAAAATAGTCACACAGTACATATAATCGTTCAACTTTAAACTAGTAATTCTTGGCATTTGTTGGATTGTTATGTGTTTGTTAGATTGGTGTGTGTTTTACATATATATGGATTTTGTTGTTTGTGTGTAACATATTATTGCTGTTTATGCTACCTTGTTAAAGTAAAATTACAGTCATAACATACAATAAAACCTTGTCCCCATCTGTTTATTGCCCACAAAGTTATCCTACCTGTCACTGTCCCGAAGAAATTCCATTTGTATTAAAATCACAATTCCTCTCATGTCATACAGAAGAAAGTGTGATCAGCATTTGCATTTTTCTGTAATCCCTAGGTAGCAATTTTAAATTCAAAGGGTGCTGGGCACGGAAAAGGATTTACTACTTGCAATCATTGCAGCTGTCACAATAAATTATGCAGACAATCTTCTTGCATTTGTTTAGTTGCCAAACCTTTAAGTGAACTCTCCTGAGAGTGGGAGGCAGGGGTGTTTGTAAATAAGAGTTGTCTGCACCTTTCTGTCTGCGTAGTCATGTGGTAAGGCTCCAGGGAAAGTAAAAGTAGAAATTTATTTTTTACTTTATGCCTTTTTTTATTTATTTTGAGAAAATAGTGAAGTTTGACTGTAAAAGCACTTAAAATAAGCTTACTGGTGTTTATTTAACTCTGTGTCTCCATATTGTGGTGGTAGTTTGATTCAACTATTAGCTGTCAGAGCAGCAAACTCTTTTCAGCACAGTGGATATGGAGGTAGACATTCGCTTTAATGGAATTAGCTCAATACAAATAAAAGAATACATTTCTCCTATAGCTGCACATCTCCTCATTGATATCGTAGCTATGGATGCAGTTCCTGTTACTATCCTCTGCAAGTACTGTTCTGCATCCGCATTTGCCTTCTGTTCCACATGTGCTGCTTCTGTTCAGTCCAACCCCTCTTTCTAAATTGGAGGAGACCCCCTCATACATGTTAATCACATATAAACTCCAGCTGGGATATGAACCTGGGACTCTTGGATCTGCACACTCAATTCACACAAGCTTCCTAAATCAGCTCACTCATATATGGGCGATATTGTACTAACTCCTGCTACCTGATTAACATTCTCCAGTTTTTTGTGCTTACCATTCCTGTTCTGAGTGCTGCTAGTACTGTCTTAATTCATCTGTCTGGACTCCCCTGCATGGACTTATGACCCCTATCCCTCATTAGACATCTGTCTGCTGTTCTGACACTCTGTACCCAGATCAGAGAGGGATCTATATTACATGCCTACACACTGCACACCGATTTCCAGTTGATTTCAGCACAAAATCTATTGGAAATCTCCCCAGCACCTCTGCCTACCGCCTCTTACCCCCATGTAATGTGTGTCGTCCCCCCCCCCCCCCCCCCCAGAAAAGTGTGAAAGCAGCTCAACTTACCCCTGCCATATGCCTCCTCTAGTGTCCTCTCTTTGTCGCCAAGAACACCTGTACCCCATGTCCCCAACTCATATACGTGAGGTCAGTACATGATATGGGGTCACGGGGTACAGGCACCCTCAGTGTTAGTGGAGAGAATACACTAGAGAAAGGGCGTGGCCGATAGGTTAATTGCTTCCAGCTCACCTGGGGATGAAGATGACACATGGGTAGAGAGTAACCAGGGGGGTTATCAATCATCAATATCGATGCCATTACTGCTGGTGCCGGGGGGTTCATATATCATCAGAATATCAAATAACATCACTGTTGCGCACTAAACCAAACCCTTTCATGTACAATCTTTTCAGCCTGCCGGATCGATCGTTTCAATTAATACAGCTGGAAATTGATCAAAGCGATTGATCGGGCAGCCACATTGTGACATTGATCTCTGCTAGATTTGTTCATTATGATTGAATTGCCAAGTTATCGATGCTGCAAGTCAAGTAATGCATGGGCACCTTGATACAACCTGGATAATGTGCCTTTAAAGGCTACAGATGAGCTTAAAATCACAGATTTTGACATATTTGAAACTGAGCCAATTAAACTCTCTGGTTGCTGGGTAAATAAGAAGTAATTAGCAGCTACTGTGTTTGATTGGCTCACTCCAATCTCTGAAACTTTGCCTGCAGTGTCAAATCCATCTCTAGTAAAGTGCATACTTATTCTGTGGGACGCTGTGCCTTTGAGAGCATGATTATTAATCTGTAAGTATATTTTACATCTGCTTTATTTACATTTTCACATTATTTATTTAGTTTTAGTGTATTTCATTTTTATTTTGACATTTTGAATGATTTAAGGTGTGAATAATGTGAAACCCCCAAAACTTATTTCTGTATTACATGTAAACATGCAACTTGCGGTTCACATAATGCATAGAAGACAATGCCATATTTTACATCCCAGAATCCCCAGCTACATGACTGACTCTAATAAATGGAACACTGCCTCAGATATGGAGCCAAGGGAACTAAAGATGTAGGAAATAACATTTAGTAACAGTTGTAGTGCCAAAGATGAGCTAAGAGGTTAGATAAAGGAAATCAGTGTATTATCTACAATATATCTTCAGTCTCCAGAAAATGTGTGGCTATGATGTGCAGCATTCAGACAGTAATGTTTTACTGTTGTTTTCGGCTAATAGACCATTATAACTTTTTATACTTTGAAAGTGAGCCTTTCACATGTAAAGCAAGATTGTAAACAGAATGAAATAATAAAAAACGACTATTACTTTTTTATACCAATGACTGTCATTGCTGAGTAATCAGCAGTGAAAAATTTGCTGTTTTGGCACTTTCTATTCTCATCTGTGACTTTATAGCGGAAGATGTATAGAGATAGAAGGTGTCAGTTTTAATTTATGCCTGACATTGCAGATAATTATTCGTAAAGATTGTTAGAGCGGATTCACTATTAAATTGTAAAACTGATCTAGTGACTAGATCAGCTATGGGAATGGTGGCCACACATGTAGCAATTTTTCTGTTAGATTTTACCCCAATTCAATTAAAACATTCCATTGTGTGAAAACATTGATATTTTTTCTTTTAGATCGATAAATTCGTTTAAAATTGTCGTTTTTCTCTATTAAAGTGATCGGAAAGATTAAAAAATCGGATCAATTTTAAAAAAAATGTAATGGTGTGTGGAAACTTTATTTGGCAAAGCGACACATTAGTTAGAATGTATTTCTTCAATGTAATAAGTGTAGTATTATTGATTAAAATAAATGAGGTACAGATTTGTTAATGTACTGTAAATTTTTTAAGGTTGCTTGTGTTTTGTGCCTGTTATACATAGCAGTGATGGCACAGTGCACCTCACACACATTTATGAATGAAAATGTGTCTATGATTACATTTTATTTATATCTTGTAATCAATTGTTTTGTTATTGTATCAAAATCGAACATACGTGTATGGTACATTGGTTAGAAGGGTCTAAATTCTCATTCAAGCAAAAAAAAAAATGTTTGGCAGGCTCAGTTAGTAACAGGAAGTGGAATTCCTTTAGCTTTCAACCTATACCAGACTAGTGAAGGGTTCACAGCACATGTGACTTGTGTAATGCTATTGTACAGGAACAATGTGACACTGATTTCATTCCTGAAGCTGCTATTGTCAGGATGGCAATGGCTGTCTCAATTGTGACACTTTTTCCGCAGAAGATGCCATATTCCTCAGGGAAAGAAGTCACACTTTTTTTTTTCTTTTCTTATTTCAATTCTTTCTAAATTAAAAATGAAATGAAAAAAAAAATGAAACATTTCTGGGAGGGACTATCAGCTGGTTAAATCTAGGGATCCAGTGCTCATCTTGCAGTGTTTGCAGATGTTTAATCAAGTTCCGCTGTTGATCGAGTTTTCCTGGATTACATGCAGCTTCCAGAGTCGGCTATGTTCACTGTTTCATTGTACTCCCCAGAGCTGTAAATGCATTGTGACGATAAACAATGACAAGCGTCATCAAACGCTTTTCTGGGCGACAGCAGAAAAGCGAGCCTGAAAACAACAGCCGCTGGGAGCCATCTGACCACATGTGCCATAAAATCCAGGTTTTGTTGGTTAGCCATGCCCCCTTTTTGAAAAGCTGCCATGGCAGTTTTCTGCTTTTCCAAAGACTGCTAAGAGATTGTGTCATCTGTGGGTGGGAGACGCCGCTTAGTGTAGCCTGAGGAGAACTCTGCTTCTACCTGTGCCACTGAGCCAGCCCATCTCAGAGAGGTAAGATAAAGAGAGAACTAGTGCAGTGCCAGCCACAGTATGTTGCATTCCAGAGCGGCCACAGTGCTTCCCTGCTGCTTAATGAAGTAGTCAGCCATTGCTGCCCTGGGTACAAAAAGAGGGGAAAACAGTCATAGTAAGGGTCATTCTGGATCTTTCTTACTTTGCAATTTGCAGCGGAAGTCCACTTTAACTGTTGTTCATGTTGCTATTGGGTAAATTGATCCCAAACTGTGTTTCATATTAGGCAGAAGAACCCGCTCTATTACACAGCTTTAAACAAATCATCATTAGTCCATATAAGGTCAAGTGCATTGCCACTTGTAGTTTTCCTCACTTTCCCAAGTGGGAAACGGACAGTAATAAAACTTGGCAGAGATTCTAGGTTATCTACAACTATAAAAATGTGTTGGCGGAGTTCCTCTTAACATATCTTCCTCCTAATGGACTGTATGCAAAGAAAAGGCTTGCAAGCTGTTTATGATGCTAACTGATTAGAAATCTCCAGTACAACTGATCTGTAGTTTTGCAATGACAAGGAAAAGGTTTATTTGTTCCTGTCTCTCTTATAGGTCACTGTCACACCGATCAAAGAAAGTGACCCGAGTCATGAAACAGATTAGAGATATACTGCATTTAATTTTATGACTGGAGACGCTTTTCTTCTCCAAACACGAAAGCTGAATGTATTAACTTCATTTAATTGTTAGATATATAAGTGATCTGCCACCCTGATCTTTACAATGGCATTGGAGAGACAGCTTTATGCGTTGTGTCCGTGGACTAGCCAGGATATCAGCAGTCTACATAATATACTAGCTAACATAGAGAGCGCAGCTGCATAATACACAGCTGCAGCTTTCTCTCCCAAAATGAAATCTAAATGATCCTCTTTGAGGAGTCCGTGACAACACGGTAATACTATAAAAGTTAGGAAACGTTTCTGCAGCCAAAGATTTCTGTTTTCTCTGTACTATCTCTGCTGATAAATCGTGTGAATTAGTTTAGTAATCACCCAGGTTAGATCTCGCCATCTCCTGGAGGACCAATCATCCGCCGAGATTGGACTGCATCCAAGTCAGACTGCATTGGGCTGTCACATGCTTTCTTTCAGTCTGCATTTTCTCACGTAAGACAGCTAAAAGCCTGATAGGTAGTGCTGACTAAACCTTTTCTCTAAGCTTGACTTTCTAATGGATCTGGTCAATTTGATACTAACAAATTTTGTATCAATGCTAGTCAGTTTGATAACCAGTAAGCAATTTACTAAAAGGGGGCTTTTAATCGTGCTCCCTAAAGCCTACCCCCCCCCCCCCCCCCCCCCATCCCTGGCTGTACCTGGAAGCTGATGCTGGCACTGCAGTGCATCTTCCAATACTTTGTCAGCTGCTGTCACATTCAATTAAATTAGGTTTCAATGAAAAGAAGCTCATTTTCTACGTTAAATTTTAATTGGCATCGGTTTCTGATGGAAGTCTTGCAATTTCACTATAATGACACCGAAACGGAGAGACTTCATTTGGGAACCCAATCTTCTTGCATTTTGTTAGAACCAGCATTTTATTTAAAAACCCTTCCTTGTTTCTATTTTTACTTTATATATCATGATGACATCAGAATAAAATAAAACAAGCACTAAAAATATCTCATATTCTTGAAGGATTTTCCAAGAAATGCTTTGAAAATAATTGCTAAATAGTACAGATACTTTGCATTACTGATCTTGTCCAGGGGCGTAGGAATAGGCCCTGCAGCCCCTGCGCCCGCGGGGGGGCCCGGCCCCCCCCTGGGGCCCGCTTGGGGCCGTTTTGTGGGTGCTGGAGGGGTGGCAGCATGAGGGGAAAGCCTTGCCCACAGTCGGCGGGGAGAGGGGTAGTTCCCCCCTCTCCCTCACCTCGGGGCTTTCCCCTCTGTGCTCCCCTCCAGCTCGTAAGTGTCTGTGGGGCTGTGGTGGGCAGCGAGCGGCGGGCAGATACATACCTGCTTCCGTGCGTTCCATCGGAGACTTCTCCCTCTAGCGGCTGACGTCACTTCCGGAAGTGACGTCAGCCGCTAGAGGGAGAAGTCTCCAATGGAACGCACGGAAGCAGGTATGTATCTGCCCGCCGCTCGCTGCCCACCACAGCCCCACATTACTGCTGCCCTCATTACGATTTTCAGGTGTCTGCTGCCCTCATTACGATTTTCAGGTGTCTGCTGCCCACATTACGATTTTCAGGTGTCTGCTGCCCACATTGCGATTTTCAGGTGTCTGCTGCCCACATTGCGATTTTCTGGTGTCTGCTGCCCACATTACGATTTTCTGGTGTATGCTGCCCACATTAGGATTTTCTGGTGACTGCTGCCCACATTGCGATTTTCTGGTGACTGCTGCCCACATTGCGATTTTCTGGTGACTGCTGCCCACATTGCGATTTTCTGGTGACTGCTGCCCACATTAGGATTTTCTGGTGTCTGCTGCCCACATTACGATTTTCTGGTGTATGCTGCCCACATTAGGATTTTCAGGTGTCTGCTGCCCACATTGCGATTTTCTGGTGACTGCTGCCCACATTGCGATTTTCTGGTGACTGCTGCCCACATTGCGATTTTCTGGTGACTGCTGCCCACATTAGGATTTTCTGGTGTCTGCTGCCCACATTACGACATTCTGGTGACTGACTGCTGCCCACATTAGGATTTTCTGGTGACTGCTGCCCACATTACGATATTCTGGTGACTGCTGCCCACATTAGGATTTTCTGGTGACTGATGCCCACATTGCAATTTTCTGGTGACTGCTGCCCAGATGGCGATTTTCTGGTGACTGCTGCCCACATTGCGATTTTCTGGCCCACATTACGATTTTCTGGTGAACACTGCCCACGTTACGATTGTCTGGTGAATGCTGTCCACGTTACGATTTTCTGGTGAACGCTGCCCACATTACGATTTTCTGGCCCACATTACGATTTTCTGGTGAACACTGCCCAAGTTACGATTGTCTGGTGAATGCTGTCCATGTTACAATTTTCTGGTGAACTCTGCCCACATTACGATTTTCTGTCCCACATTACGATATTCTGGTGAACGCTGCCCACATTACGATTGTCTGGTAAATGCTGCCCACGTTACAATTTTCTGGTGACTGCTGCTCACGTTACTATTTTCTGGTGACTGGTGCCCACATTACGATTTTCTGGTGAACTCTGCCCACATTATGATTTTCTAAAGGCCCACATTACGATTTTCTGGTGAACTCTGCCCACATTACGATTTTCTGGCCCACATTACGATTGTCTGGTAAAATGCTGCCCACTTTACAATTAATTTACAGTGAAACGCTGCCCCATTACGATTATTTGGCACCTATGGGGGGGGCCCCATCCAAATATTCGCAGGGGGGCCCAGTGATTTCTAGTTACGCCCCTGATCTTGTCCCATTTCCCCCTTTTCACATAGCAGTGGCAGCGGCATGGTTTGCAAAGGACTGCCAGATTTACTCCTTCTTAGAATTATGCAGGATTGAGTTCTGTCTCCATGGAAATACAGAGCTGCATGTTCTGCCTGTACCAACATTGTGCTATTCATACAGGGGCATAGCTACACATCATGGGTTCTCCATTTAAAACATGCCTCCCAACTAACATTCACACCTCCCTCCTAACATCTCCCCCATGACCCTTATGGCCAGTGGACCCACCTGCTAGGGTGGCCTCCATGTTGCTTTCTCCTCCTCCAATAAGATTGCAGCCACTGTGACTCCCCCATCCAACAATAACTGTTCTTGAGACAGGGAGCCTGCATGGGGCGGGGGTAGAGTAACCGGTGGGGGCATCTAGTATCTTTGGACCTCCTGTGATTGTATGACCCGTAGTTACACCTGTCTTTGTATACCAGTCACAATCTGGCTTATGGTTTCTACCAGTTTCAGGGGTGTACCACCAATAAAGGCTTTCTGAATCCTCCCTGCAAAATCTGAGCTACCTCTCCTATGTTTCTCCTACAGAGCTTGCACTGAAAAATGCTGCTCCACCCCTCCTTCATTATCCTGTGGAAGCATGCATTAAAGAATGCAAGATATTACCTGATCTAATGCTGGGAATACACCATGCAATATTTTAGCAGATAGATGGTTCGATAGATAATTTCCAACATGTCCGACTCTTATTTTTGATAGTTTTTCTGATTGATTTCTCATAGGATTTAATGGAAATTGATAAGAAAAATGATCGGAAAATTGATCAGACAGTAAATCTGCTGAAAAATCTCATTGTGTATTCCCAGCAATATGCCTTTTCTACATCTACCAATTGCTTGTGATCTCAGAGATCTTGCAGGAAAGCCCAGGAGTCACTACAGAGTATGCATTATTAAAGCGGGATTGTCAGGCATAAAATCAAATTCAATGTTGCCACTGCCCTCTGCTTATTATGTAGTCTACGTTCTCACCCTACATTGCAAGCATTCCAATATAATCATAAATGTTTGTACTGTAATGAATCTTATCTTAGTAAGCCTGGCTCTATTCTGGTACATTGCCAGAGTGAGGGAAGCTTGTTATCTCCCTTCCCACATTCCTGCTCCTCACTGATTGGCTGTTCAGTGTGACACAAAGCTGAGAAGGGAAATCCACCTCACCTCTCTGCAGAAGCTGCTGAAATATGATCTATGTTGTGCTCATTTGTGTTTACAAAGCAAGCTAGATATGACAGTGCAGTTTGTACAGAGCTCAGTGGGAAGGCAATGAATACACAATTTCAGGCAGGAGAAGAAAAACAAAGAGTAAGGGAGGACATCAAGATTGGCTTCAGCCAGAGGCAGTAAAGATGGAAAATACCTGGAACAGTTTTCTCTTTATTTACTATATAAAATTCACCTAAATCAAACCATGGACAATACAATACATACGTTATGTAAATAGAACACAGATTTACAGTATCAACTTATACAGTATACTGTATGTGTTTTTTTTCCTGGGATAGTATGGCTGTCCCTGCTCTTTTAAGAGGGCACTATACAGGTGGCATTAATACGACTGAGAACCACTGATGTGTGTGCATGGGATGCAATATACAGTAAGTGGAAATAATCTGTACAGAGGCACTTCTGTCTACAGGGGCTCTATAGAAAAGCAGGGCCGGATTTGTACTCTTTACCGCCCTAGGCCACTGTCACCAGCTGCCCCCCTTCAGTATAGGTAGCGAGATGATCCCTCCCCCCTTCCCTCTAGTATAGGTAGCCTTATGACCCCCCCCCCTGTTTAGGTAGCCAGATGACTCCTCCCCACTTTCCCTCCAGTATAGGTAGCCAGATGACCGCTCCCCCTTCCCTCTAGTTTATGTAGCTAGATGACTCCTCCCCCCTTTCCCTCCAGTATAGGTAGCCAGATGACCGCTCCCCCTTCCCTCTAATTTATGTAGCTAGATGACTCCTCCCCCTTTCCCTTCAGTATAGGTAGCCAGATTACTCCCTCAATCCCTCTTTTTCCCACCCCCGCACCCTTCAGTATAGATAGCCAGCTCACCTTCACATCGCAATAGCCATCAGTGTCACTCATTTCTCGTCTCCAGTGCAGAAGCTTCCTCTTCCTTTCCATCTCCAATGCTGGCCAAGTCCATAGCCGCCGGCTACAATGCTAATATGCACAGAGAGCAAGGTGGCTGCTGCACAGGCAGCAAGCAGCAGAGTACTTGAATATGCTGCACCAGTTTAGCCTGCTGCCTTGGTGCCCCTGCTCCTGTGGTGCCCTAGGCCATGGCCTAGGTGGCCTTGGCCTAAATCCGGCCCTGTAGAAAAGGCAATATTCTGTGCAGTGTATGGTATAGATAGGGCACAGTTATTCAAGAGGCAGTGTTATCTGCAGGGAGTACTATGCAAGAAGCAATACAAAGGCTAAACAGTGCGCAGTATAATTTGAACATTTGAACATTTCAACAGTGTGCTCATGCTCAGGGATGTAGCTTGGAATCACTGGGCCCTCCTGCAAACCTTTTGGATGGTTTATTAGCCCTGGCATTAAAAAATAAGGAAACACAGACAACTTCTAAGTAGGATAGAGACTATATCTACATCTCATGTTTTAAATGTCACTTAGGAAATGCTTTAAATTGGCTTTAATCAGTGCAAGGCATGGACTGGTATGGCTCTGGCAAATAAAAGTTTTATCCAGGTAAGTCAGGGTCCGAGCAGGATCATCTAGGCAGGTGCTTGGGGCATAGTGGGTGTTAAGGTGGCCCACCTGCCACCTTCTGTGAACTCTCTCCAAAAGGACCCACATCTACTAGCATGCCTAGGGCCCCCATTGCATCTTAATCCATCTCTTGTCAGAGTTAACCAGAATTACAAAGATTTTGTAAATGACTAAAAGGAACCTACAAGTCCTCTTACTAAAAAATAGGGATGGGACGAATCCACAAATTCTTCGAATCTTCGATTCAAATCCGAAACCGAAAAAGTTCTTGAATATCTCGAACCTTTCAAATCCCGAATCTCACGAATCTTGTACAAAAGAATTGTGTGATATATGGAAGAAACATAGTAATGGCATGGGGATTTGAATCCATGAATCCCGAATCTTTCTTAAGAATCGAGGGATTTGTGGATTCGCCAGTGCTCCAGTGCAGTGTCAGACACAGATGAATGGGCACACTTTCACACTTTATTACTATTATTATTGATTAATATAGCTTACAGTCTTCCATAGTGATGTTAACATGGATAGATCTCTAAACAGTATCACAGAGCACCATGTTAAATGCTAAAACAACTTCTCTACAAAGGTTAAGGCATGATTCTAACCAGCTGAAAAGTTAGGAAATTAGAAAACTTTAATCCTGGATAAGTGTAGTTTAGAATATATCAGAGCTGTGTAGCATTACAGAAACCTTGTGCCATAGCTCAGATCTGCTTCTTTCTTTTTTTTTACAGAAAGGCTGTATTTATTAGAAACACTGAGTCCTCCTGATAGCACTTTGTCGTTGATTCCATTGTGCTGTTTCCTGGCAGTACCAGATAACCCTGACAAAGACTCTCTCAGAGTGGCATGCTGCACAGCAGTGCTACAATACTGTACACAAAAAAGACATAGTTAGGGGTATTGTACAGGTGCAAACATTGTTCAGCTTGTCTGCTATAATGGACACTGTTCTTTTAACTTTTAATTCATAACTATCTATATATCTTTAGAATAAAATGACCTTCATGGTACTAACTACTTTACATGCTGTGATAATGCAGGATTAAAGATACAGGAGCAGTGTGCCACTCCTGCTTAT
Source organism: Hyperolius riggenbachi (assembly GCF_040937935.1). Taxonomy (NCBI): domain Eukaryota; kingdom Metazoa; phylum Chordata; class Amphibia; order Anura; family Hyperoliidae; genus Hyperolius; species Hyperolius riggenbachi. The sequence goes on from NC_090646.1 coordinate 180,591,577, forward strand.
CCTATGCCTGCTACCCAGCAACATCTTCTCAGTGTTAATAGCTTCTTTGCTGTGATTTAATTTACTTAATTGGGTACACAATACGTCTTGGTACACTCAGCCCTGTTACCATATGGCCAGTAAACATAAAGGACAATAAGACATAAAGAAGATGGTCTTAGGGAAAGTTAGTGTTATGTTGGTCGGTATTGTAGAACTCCTGTCAAAAAAGGTTTTAGTTTTTTTAGTTTTGGATAACTTGTGGAATTATAACGTCAGAAAGGTTTATTATGCTGTTGATGCCCTTGCTATAAAGCCCCTTAATTAACTTGCTGATAGAACGTATGCAAAATTCTTCAACTGCAACACAGGTGGTAATACAAATGTATTTTATCCAGGGGGTAATAATTAACGTTTGCATGTTTCATTGCACCCCCTTTTACTTGTGTAGAGATTTATAGACATTCGCTCACTTCCTGTTCAAGTTTTTCTTTTAATTCTGTTTTAAAGTTAGGATTACTGATATTAAAGCTGGTTTTAGGTATAATCAAATATAAGGTTAGTGTTTGACTAAGGTTAAATTTCTCACATTGGCACTTTCTAGTCCAACACCAGGACATAGTCCAACTCAGGAATACTTGTCTGCCACTAGGGGCACCATTGCTGGATCTAGTCTGGCAGGGCATCATCTCCTTTAGATCAAAGTGTCAGACTAAGTCCGACACTTTGATCAACGGCGGCCCCATGCTCTGACGCTGCGCTATGTAGAATCAATATTACTGTATATACTCTTGTATAAGCTGCCCATGTATAGTCCAACCCCACCAACGTTTGCCCTTGAAAAAACTAATAATGTGTGATATGTGATAAGCCGACGCTTGATGTCTCCCCCTGGTCTCACCTAGAGTGCCTACCCCTGTATGTGGTGCAGAGTGAGGTGCATGTGATGCAGAGTGAAGCATGCTTGCAGAGTGTATGTGATGCCCAGTGTATGCATGTGATGTCCAGTGTATGCACATGATGCCCAGTGTATGCATGCAATGCCCAGTGTAGGCATGGGGTGCTCAGCGTCAGGGGTGAGCCTGGGGTGCCTGGCACCTGGGTGCAAGATTTTCTCTGGCGCCTATGGGAGTGGTTAAATTAACCGTGCCCAACCACATAACCACACCCATGTCCTGCCTAATCACACCCACACCTTCCACCTCTTTACGCATGCATGTGATACCCTATTCCTACCCCTCTTCCATGGGCTTGCTCCTGGCTGGCTTTGGCTGCCTGCGAGTCTGCTAGTCTCTGGACTGACACAGGCTGAGAGGTTCTGCGAGTGCGACGCAGTCACACACTGCGTATTTATGGCTGCCTGCGGCCACCATACTCTCGCTCGCTGTCGTCTGCTCCTCCCCCCGCCAAGCCCAAGCGTGAGGTGGGCTGCCTGTATCTTTCCCGTTGCACCGCGCAGCCTGCTAGTGTTGCCAACCTTTCACGTTATTTTTTCCTGACAAATACCTAAAAATTTACTGACAAAAGATTATTTTTACTGACAATTTCCCCACTAAATGCACATAAGAGACAGCGTTTCACCAGTAAATGCACGTAATGAGAGACAGCTTTTTCCCAGTAAATACACATAAGAGACAGCTTTTCCCCAGTAAATGCACATAAGAGATAGCTTTTCACCAGTAAATGCACATAATAAGAGACAGCTTTTCACCAGTAAATGCACATAATAAGAGACAGCTTTTCACCAGTAAATGCACATAAGAGACCGTTTTTTTCACCAGTAAATGCACATAACAAGAGACAGCTTTTCACCAGTAAATGCACATAATAAGAGACAGCTTTTCACCAGTAAATGCACATAAAAAGAGACAACTTTTCACCAGCAAATGCACATAACAAGAGACCACTTTTCACCAGTAAATGCACATAACAAGAGACCGCTTTTCACCAGTAAATGCACATAACAAGAGGCCGCTTTTCACCAGTAAATGCACATAACAAGAGACCGCTTTTCACCAGCAAATGCACATAACAAGAGACCGCTTTTCACCAGTAAATGCACATAATAAGAGACAGCTTTTCACCAGTAAATGCACATAAGAGACCGTTTTTTTCACCAGTAAATGCACATAACAAGAGACAGCTTTTCACCAGTAAATGCACATAATAAGAGACAGCTTTTCACCAGTAAATGCACATAACAAGAGACCGCTTTTCACCAGCAAATGCACATAACAAGAGACAGCTTTTCACCAGCAAATGCACATAACAAGAGACCACTTTTCACCAGTAAATGCACATAACAAGAGACTGCTTTTCACCAGTAAATGCACATAACAAGAGGCCGCTTTTCACCAGTAAATGCACATAACAAGAGACCGCTTTTCACCAGCAAATGCACATAACAAGAGACCGCTTTTCACCAGCAAATGCACATAATAAGAGACAGCTTTTACCCAGCAAATGCACATAATGACAAACAGCCAGTGTCCCCAGTATATGTAGCCAGGGATATATGTGGCCAGTATATGTAGTCAGAGGTATATGTCCCCAGTATATGTAGCCAGGGTTATATGTGCCCAGTATATGTACCCAGTATATGTAGGCAGGGGTATATGTCCCAGTATATGTAGGCAGGTGTATATGTCCCAGTATATGTAGCCAGGGGTATATGTCGCAGTATATGTAGCAAGGGGGTATATGTCCCCAGTATATGTAGCCAGAGGTATATGTCCCCAGTATACGTAGGCAGGGGTATATGTACCCAGTATATGTAGCCAGAGGTATATGTGCCCAGTATATGTAGCAAGGGGTATATGTCCCAGTATATGTAGCCAGGGGGTATATGTCCCAGTATATGCCAGGGGGTATATGTCCCAGTATATGTAGCCAGGGGGTATATGTCCCAGTATATGTAGCCAGGGGGTATATGTCCCAGTATATGCATCCAGGGGGTATATGTCCCAGTATATGTAGCCAGGGGGTATATGTCCCAGTATATGTAGCCAGGGGGTATATGTCCCAATATATGTAGCCAGGGGGTATATGTCCCAGTATATGTAGCCAGGGGGTATATGTACCAGTATATGTAGCCAGGGGGTATATGTCCCAGTATATGTAGCCAGGGGGTATATGTCCCAGTATATGTAGCCAGGGGGTATATGTCCCAGTATATGTAGCCAGGGGGTATATGTCCCAGTATATGTAGCCAGGTATAGGGACCCCGTTTAGGTAGTGAGTGACAGCGACCCCCTTTAGTTAGTGAGTGACAGGAGCCCTCCCTCCCTCTAGCCGCTGCCGCCGCCACTCCTCCCTCACCTGCAGCATCAGTCAGACCTCAGGATCAGTGGGCGACCGACCAGAGCGGGCGCCCGGACGCACCCGCTCTATATGCGAAAGTGATGTCACTTCCGCATATCAGTGTGGTGTGCTGGGTCCTAGCACCCACACTATTGGTCGCCGCCTGATCGAGATCTGACGCGGCGCCGGCAGCTAGAGGGAGGGAGGGAGCGGCGGCCAGAGGGGGTGAGCGGCGGCCGGGCAGCGCACCCGCAGCACCCGCCCAGGCTCGGCCCTGCTCAGCGTATGCTGTTGATAATGATGCAGGGTATGTATGTTCAGCAGAGTGTATGTATGTGATGATGCTGTGTATGTATAGCAGATTGTTTGTATTTGAGGATGCAGTGTATGCGATACAGAGTGTTGTGAAGTGTACAAATAGCTACCACTCCTTATCAGCCATCTTCCCCTCTCCCTTGCAGCTCTGTACATGCTACAGATCCAGGCTTCAGTGTCTAATGGTCTCTGGGCAGCCATCTTCTTGTCTCCCTTGCAGCTTTGTACTCGCTTCTGACATCTAGTGGCCGAGTACGGAACTGCAAGGGAAACGGGAAGTGGCTCTCCGGGAGGAAAAGAAAGTGAAACCTGGACATCTAGCATGGAGAGCTGCATGGGAGAGACTGCCAGGAGCAAGGAGAGGTAACTATCCCCACACATTCTCACACATGATTCGCATATAAGCCTACGCCTACCCCTATGCCACCCCCCCCCCCCCCGCACCACACACACACACACACACACACACTTTTGGGACACTTTTTTGTCCCAAAAATTTGGTTTATATGCAATCATATGTGGGCGCTTTTGGGCCTGCCGCTAAAGGCGCCACTGCCAGATCTAGTCTGGCATGGCATCAAGTGCAACAAAGGTAAACACCCTACCAGATCCCTGCTCCCAAGCACTTCCACTATCTATCACCTACATCCCCCTTGGATTGGAAAGGGTTACAGTTAAGTAGATATTGCCACTACTAAGCAGCAGTCCCTAAGCTTAATGCATTGAATTATTGCATCTGCTTAGAATTCTTAGCATCTAATTACCATTACTACTGATAATCTAATATATTTAGCACATCCATAGGTACTACACAATGTCATTTATAACAGTCGCAGAAGCTAACAGCAGTTCACAATAAACTCTGTATAGTTAGTAGCTAACAGAGTAAATGTTCTGTGATAGTACATAATCCCTGCATGCAGGGAACACCCTGGCGAGAGAGAGAGCACTAGCAACTTATTACTGCCACCACTTTCATATCCTTGTTACCCACAAAACTGCCATTAAATCCACACAGTTTAGTTCAAGTATATTGGTTGCTGGCATTTCTCACTGCACCCGTTCAAGAATTAAGTTTATATCAACAAATCAGATTCAATTAGAAAATGCATAGAAAAAAATCAACATTGAAGTGGGCCAATGCTAACTGTGGCTGTTGTATTATTTATATACCTCTGCTGTTTAGGGTTGAGAAAGATAACTCTTCTGAGAATGTGATCAAGACTTGAATTACTGCATTTAATCTCACTGAATTTTCATCTTGGGACGCTCCCTGCTACCTTCAAAGGAGGCATGTTAACTAAAATAACTGAAAGAGCCATCACTGAATGCCTCTGTTATACCCACTGGGAGGGGATCTTTGGGAATTGGTTATAGACAGAAAACACAATAACCACAAGCACTCTCAGTGTATCTATTTTTCATCAGTTTGTTGAAGCTTCAAGGATTTGTAAACATACATACCAATAAGCCTTTTCTCTTTTTTTTTCCTTTTTTCTATACAAGAGCTAAGTAGGAGCACAACACAAGTTACACTCTGTTCCCAGACATAGTGAAAAGAAACACACACACACACATTATACATTATAGCTGCGGCGAACACCCCAAAAAACACGCAGTATAGATAGGTAACCAGGTATAGGTGCCCCCAGTATTGGTAGCCAGGTAGTATAGGTGCCCCCAGTATAGGTTAGCCAGGTACAGTTGCACCCAGTATAGGTTGGCCAGGCACTCTCTTCACTTCCTGTTTCTGCCTGGTGCTGCTCCCAGACTTCTGCTGCCTGAGGAAGTCGCCTCACTTGGCATCATGGGCAGACCGGGCCTGTATAAAGGCCTTACAAGCAAGTAATGCAGTGAACTAAACTGGTTTAGCACTGATATCAGTAAAATGCCATGTAATACCCAAAGTAACTGTAGCTATATCCTTATTGAGTTTCCCGTTCAATCCCTGTCAGATTCAGTCACTCTGATCAAATCTGACAATAATCCATTGCCCCAACATGTCTGACTGATCAAATTTAGATCAATTTTGACCTAAAATTGTTAAACCATCGAATGAACAGGGTGGAAGATTTGCATTGATTGGGGGCAGAGCAAGGCAGGAGTGGTGGTTGTTCAGTAGGCCATAGCATTGCATGGCATCAAACAGTACATCATTCTTCTATCGATCTTCAATAGATTTCCTGCTTCAGTTCAAAAATTTGTTATGGGGTCTGATCATTTGTACTTTTACCCCTGCAAGCTTCCACGTGCCCATGGGGAATGCCTCACATTCAAATCCACACAATCTCCATAAGGAACTCGACCCTCTGCGGATTCTTATCCAACGATTACATTTATTGAAGTGTTACGGCAAGTATATAGCTGTGTATACTTGCCGTAACACTTCAATAAATGTAATCGTTGGATAAGAATCCGCAGAGGGTCGAGTTCCTTATGGAGATTGTGTGGATTTGACTGGATTTGAGGAGGCTTGGTGACCCTTCTTGCCATAGGAACTCCCCGTGATACAATTACTGCCTGAAGCCCGCAGACACCCCTGTGTACACGAATGCCTCACATTACCATTATAAAAAAAAACATACAAGATGGCACCGGACTCGGACGCCACGGCCACAGGGCTCCGGCCTTTTTCACTTTTTTGAGGGTCTCTCCCTCCACTCACCTCTGGCTTCACATCTCGCGCTGGGGCAATGAGGCGGAGGACAGCGGCGGAGTCAATCTGGCCCTGCAACAGCCATGGACCGCGGGTGGGAAGGGAGGCGTGTGGATCAGCTGGTCGGGAGCTCACGTGCAGCATGGAGCCTAGCAAGCACGGAGCTCCGCTGATCTGCCGCCGGACTATCAGGGACACCTTCCGGGCCGACAGCTGATCAGCTGTACGGGATTCCTCTTTCTCGGGCACTGGCACTTTGGGTGCTGCCCGGCTACTACCCCCGAGCCAGCCCCTCAGCCACCACCACTCCATGCGGGCAGGAGGCCTGACCACCGCCGCTTCCTGCCGGAAGGATCTGCTGAGAGGCAGGTGAGAAGATCAGCTGGTCGGGAGCTCACGTGCAGCATGAAGCCTAGCAAGCACGGAGCTCCGCTGATCTGCCGCCGCTGCCGCCGGACCTTCAGGAACACCTTCCGCTCCGACTTCGGTGCTGCCCGGCTGCTACCCCGAGCCAGCCCCTCAGCCACCACCACTCCATGCGGGCTGGAGGCCTGACCTGACCACCGCCGCCTCATGCCGGGCCTCCCACGTGGTAGTGGGTCCTCACCAGCCGTGGTCCCCAGCCTTACCAGGGTCATCTGCCCCTGCCGAGGCCCGTGTCGTCCACCACCCACCAGGTCAGCCAGCTCCACCACCCACCACTCAGCCGTGAGGTGCAGCGGTCACCCACCACTCAGCCGTGAGGTCCAGCGGTCAGCCTGCTCCACCACCCATCACTCAGCCTGGAAGACTGGCGATTTACACCTGGCGACCTCTCCACAGGGGATGGACTCTGTGATGGACTCTGTTTGGACTGTTTTGTCGGACCCTGGGGTGCTTTTTTTCCTATCCTGCAACCCTGGGGGGGGGGGGGACTCTGCCTCTGTCTCTCTGTCTTTCTCCTCTTGCCCTGGTTCTTTCTCTCTTCTTCCTCTGTTCTTTCTCTCTCCTCCTAAGTCTCTAGCTATTCCTGATGTTTCGCTCTCTCTTTCGCTGTCCACTCTCTCCAGGACACACGGCGGGGCGTCTGGAGCTGCTGCGGAGCTGAGCGAGCGCCACCGGCAGAGGGCCACCGGCTGCTCCCCTCACACAGCTCTCCAGACTCCCCCACGCGTCCGGCATTATAGTTAGTGTGCTGTATTTATAGGTATATGCTACTTGTACTACTGTACCTGACTGTACATGTTGGATTGCATGCATGTGTTTGTACCATCTCCGACCCTGTCTGAGCCAAAAATAATTCCGGGTACAACCCCCATTGTACTTGGCGAAATAAACGTGATTCTGATTCTGATTCTGAAATGTGCTTTGATTGGAGCAGGAGCACACTCTTGGACAATGTGTGCTGTAACCTTTTTTTGGGCATTATACATAGCAGTGTCCAAGCTAGTACAGGTCCACAGGACACCTTTACCAGTTCCCAAATCTTGGAGGAAATGGATTTAACCTCCTCAGCGGTAAGCCCGAGCTGAGGCTAAGTCGCCACGGTGGATAGCTCAGGCCCTACTGGGCCGATTTGCTCACTTTTTACTTTGTTACACTTTGCTAGCTGCGTGTTTGTTCAGATTGCCGCCGCTCCGCGATGATTCGCCACAAGCCACCACGTTAGAGGGCCCCCCCAGACTACTTGTGCAGCCTGGCTTCGCTGTGGGGTGGATCGGGACTCCCTCCAATGCCATGACGTGGATGACGTGGATGACGTCATCCCAATCGTCGCCTTGGCAATGGGGAAGCCAAACAGGAAATCCCGTTCTGAATGGGATTTCCTGCTTGCTCTGATCACCGGAGGCGATCGGAAGGGGTGGGGGGATGCCGCTGCACAGCGGCTGTCATGTGGCTAGTGCTAGGCTAGCTACATGATTTTTTTTTTAAAAATGTAAAGTGCTGCGCTGCGCCTTGGCAGTTTTAATAGACCGCCAGGGAGGTTAATGCTTTTCCTACATGTATGAGTTCAGCCCTGATATTGTTAGAGAATAAGGAGTGGAGTTTCACAGGAAATGCATACAGCAACATATTTTTCACTGGTCCATGACTATATTTTCGTGTCTGGAATCTGGACTTTTTTCTTCCATTTCAGAAGTTTGCACTGTTATGATATGAATGATGTGCTATAAAACATTTAATTTGGGTGTCTGTGTCTCCAAGATTCATTCATGAATTATTTAGTCTATGTTTATTTATTGTAAAATCTTTCTTCACTCTAATTTACATTATTAAATTTATCAGTTATGCCGGCATCTTTACTGCAGGCAAGGCAAATGACTGTAGGATGTTTTTTTCTTCTGTGAAGTGAGCAGAAACATCACTGGCCGGGTGGGGTTACATACCAACATCCAACAATATATAGATATAAAAAGCATTTCTGATGCTGATGAAGCAGTAGTTTCTTCAAGGATTACCTTTTGTGTACATTTCCTTTATCAGATCTGGAGCATACGAACAGAAAAAAAATATATATACATTTTAATCTATAACTATTAAAATTTTTCACCTGGTGGTCCAGCAGTTTCAAAACCAGAAATGTGTATTGCCTTACAGATTGAGTAATAATTGAGTCCTACTGGTTGCGGTTTGCTATATATATCTCTAAAGGGATATATAAATATGCACTTAAAGGGAAGCTTAAGGAAAAAAAATGATTTTCACTTACCTGAGGCTTCTTCTAGCCCCCTGGACTCGTACTGTGCCGAGTTTCCTGATCCCCTTCGGCCAGCAGCGGCGACCCCTGTAAAACTAGGTGGTCCCCACCAGTCGGCGCATAGTGAACTTGTGCGGCCCGAATTTTGTGCACCCTGACCGCACTCCCGCCACCGGGAGCGTTCTGTGCATGCACAGTCAGGGCCGGATTTAAACCAAGGCAACCTAGGCAATGACCTAGAGCACCAAAGAAGCAAGGGCACTGAAGCAGCAGGCTAAACTGTTGCAGCATTTGCAAGCTTGCAAATGCTGCAATGCCGGGAGATCAGGCTAGCACTGCTAGCCGACTGTACAGCAACCACTTTGCTCTCTTTGCACGTATGCATTGTGGCTGGCGGCTATGGACTTGGGCAGCGTTGGAGACAGAAAGGAAGAGGAAGCTTCTGCACTGAAGACAAGTGGGGAAATTAATTGATGGTTGCTGTGTGAAGGTGAGCAGGCTACCTATACTGAAAACTGGAGCGAAAGGGTGGAGGGGTGATTTGGCTACCTATATTGGGGGAGGTCATCAGGCTACCTATACTGGACAGAAGGGGGAGAGGTCATCTGGCTACCTATATTGAAGTGGGGCAGCTGGTGACAGTGGTGGCCTTGGGCGGTAAAGAGTACAAATCCGGCCCCATGCACAGTACGTGGAAATCGCTACTGAGCAGGCGCAGAACGCACTAGCCGCCGACTGGTGACGACCAGACAGCTTTACGGGGATCGCCGCTGCTGGCTGGAGGGGATCAGGAGGACGTCGTGGGCACAGTATGAGTCCAGGGGCTGGAAGAAACCCCATGTAAGTTAAAATATTTTTTTTAGTTTTAAACTTCCCTTTTAGAGATGGCTTGAGCCTCCGATTTTAGGTTCGCGACCCTCGAACGCGAACCTCCGCAAAAAGTTCAGTTCGTGCGAACTTTTCGAACCGCAATAGACTTCAATGGGGAGGCGATCTTCGAAAACTAGAGACATTTATGCTGGCCACAAAAGTGTTGGAAAAGATGTTTCAATGGGTCTAACATCTGGGTTTTTGCATGGAGGAGTGGGATACATGCCAAAAGTCCCGGGGAAAAATCAATGACAGAACAGTGACTATCCAGCTGATCGAATTTGGTCTGTCCACAATGAAGAAACAACCTTATTATCTTGGGTGTGCCCCCCTCCGAGACACTCATATAGCCGACGGTCATTGCTTCATTGTGATAAGCAAGCCCTTTCACCGCTGCAAGGTAACGATCATTAAGAGGAATTGACACATGTACATGCCTTTTGTTTTGTTGTTGCAGGTTCAGTGCAGCCAGAAAAATTAGGCAGGCATGTACATGCACCAGAAAAATTATTATAGCGGCCTTAAAAATTCAGGAATCTGCCTTGAGTCCTGGACCCTGTTGGTGGTGGTCAAGCGGCCTGCAGGCAAAGATGCTGTGTGGGGAGCGACTTAGTCTTCGGGTAGGCAGTCACACAGCGTGCAGGCAGAGATGCTGTGTGTAAGGACTGACTTAGTCTTTCGGGCAGGCCTGACCGTGTTTTGCAGACCTCGTGGTCAGATGGACCCTTGACCCAACGCTGTGTGCCAGAGATGACACCACTTACCTTTCAACATCACGGTACAGTTTGGGTATCGCCTTTTTTGAGAAATAATTGCGGCCTGGTATCTTCCACTGCGGTGTGTGACTTTGCTTTTGTGTGCTGCTTTTCCTCAGGTGGTCATCCCATTGCAGTTTGTGCTTTGTCATCATGTGCCTTCGTAAGGAAGTTGTCCCTACATGGGTCTTGGTCTTTCCACGGCTCAATTTTTGGTGGCGGAGAATACAGATGGCATTGCTCTCATCTGAGGCAGACACACACAAAAAATGTCCACACAGCTGAGCCCTGGGGTGATGGCACTTTGGTGGTGGTGACCGACTGAGTGTTAAGTGGGGTGCCAGAATCAGAGCAGGAGGAGGAAGATATGTCACACTTCTGTGCGGAAGCTGAGGAAGATGAGGTTTTCTGTGTTAAATAGTAAACTACGTCCTGACAATCTTGGGGGTTGATGGCACGTGCCTTCTGAACACTGTACTTTGGTTCAGGGCCGCACGAAATCATGACAGCATGACCTCGAACAGACCTGCCGGGTGGCCTACCTCTGACTCTGCCTGTTTTGCCCATATTGGGGGGATGAAGTGAAAGGTATGCACTGACTTGAATAATACAATGTGCAGACACACAGGTGCAGTGAACAGGTATGCAGTGACTGATATCAATACAATGTGCAGCTGTCACACACAGGTGCCATGAACAGGTGCAGTGACTGGTGGTATATAACACTGTGTGCACTCACGTACGTAGGTAGGTGCACTGAACAGGTGGGTATGCAGTGATTGGTATTACAAATGTGTAGCTGTCACACACACAGGTACCGTGAACAGGTGCAGCGACTGACTGGTATATAACAGTGCGTGCGCTCACGTAGGTAGGTAGGTGCACTGAACAGGTGAGTATGCAGTGATTGGTATTACAAATGTGCAGCAGTCACACACACAGGTACCGTGAACAGGTACAGCGACTGACTGGTATATAACACTGCGTGCGCTCACCTAGGTAGGTAGGTAGGTGCACTGAACAGGTGGGTATGCAGTGATTGGTATTACAAATGTGCAGCTGTCACACACACAGGTAGTCACTGAATGTGCTGGGCCTGGCAGTGGCACAGTAGGAATTACCAAGGGGCCAAGGTCCAGCAGCTGAGACTGACTAACAGCGCTGTATATGCAACACAAGTGTCTGTGAGACACACACACACACAAAACAAAAAAGATCACAAGAACAACATTAGCTCTCAAAAGAGCTGTTGAGTGCTTTTTAGCAATAACTATCAGCAAGAAGGAGCAACCTAACAAGCCTAACACAAGCGCCTAGCTAAGCTCTCCCTATGTCAGCAGATTCTCTCCCTTCTCTAATTACTGCAGCCACACGAGTGAGTGAAAAGGCTGATGCTGCCTGCGTTTTATAAGGGGGGGGGGTGTCCAGGAGGGAGTGTAGCCTGATTGGCTACCCTGTGTCTGCTGACTGTGATGTATAGGGTCAAAGTTGACCCTAATGATATAGTATTGGGGGCGGGTCGAACTTGCATATAGTTCGAGGTTCACCGCGAACGCGAACCACCGAAGTTCGCGCAAATAAGTACGTGGCCAAACCGTTCAGGCCATCTCTATTCCCTTTAAGTACCAGTGAGTAACAAGAATTTAAAAGCGACGCTTACACAAAAAAAAGTAATCTTTGCACTGTATACATTAATTATCATCATGATCATCACTTGAATGTGACAATCCAAAAACTGGTGTTCTGGTAAAAAGGCTGTGTGCCACTATGAATAGGCTCCATTTACTTCTAATATTTCCTATTGCCTTTTAATATAATAGTGTTTTACAAATTCTAAGCAGTAGACCTATTCCTTACAGCAGGAAATGATTTTCCCCTTCTGGATACACAATATAAAAATATTTTATATGTTTTACTCTACACGTGGTTTCTAGGACAGGTACATTTTCATGGCATGTACAGCTCCCATTAAGAATTCATTTGGTGGTAGTCGGTTTTCCTTGCAGAGCCACAATAGTAATAAGTGTTCACATACTGCCTATATGTATTTTATGAGCCAAGTTAATAGAACTATAGTACTTTATAGAGAGTGAAAACATTTGTACAAACTCTTACCCCTAATACTTTGTTTTTGTTATAATGCATATCTGTTTTACTAGGCTTGTCCCTCAGGTGAAAGCAGTTTGTGTATGTTTTACTTTTTTTTACTTTTATGTTATAAAATAACTCTAAGGGAGGTCTAATGCCAAAGTACTATAGCAGATGAACTAAAATAAAACCTCTAGAGGATTTGATAGCTCAAAACTCTTAAAGAGACTCCGTAACAAAAATTGCATCCTGTTTTTTATCATCCTACAAGTTCCAAAAGCTATTCTAATCTGTTCTGGCTTACTGCAGCACTTTGTACTATCACAGTCTCTGTAATAAATCAACTTATCTCTCTCTTGTCAGACTTGTCAGCCTGTGTCTGGAAGGCTGCCAAGTTCTTCAGTGTTGTGGTTCTGCTATGAAATCCCCCTTCCAGGCCCCTCTATGCACACTGCCTGTGTGTTATTTAGATTAGAGCAGCTTCTCTCTTATCTTTTACAAGCTGGATAAATCGTCCTCTGAGCTGGCTGGGCTTTCACATAGTGAGGAATTACAGACAAAGGCAAAGCTGTTTGCAGGAAGAAAAGAGCAGCCTGAAACTTCAGTGCATGAGAGATGCAGGGGGAAAGAAACACACAAATGATCTCTTGAGATTCAAAAGGAAGGCTGTATACAGCCTGCTTGTGTATGGATGTATTTTCTATGTGTGGACATACTGTACATCAACCTACTTCCTGTTTTGGTGGCCATTTTGTTTGTTTATAAACAAACTTTTTAAAACAGTTTTTAACCACTTTTAATGCGGCGGGGAGCGGCGAAATTGTGACAGAGGGTAATAGGAGATGTCCCCTAACGCACTGGTATGTTTACTTTTGTGTGATTTTAACAATACAGATTCTCTTTAAAGGATACCAGAACTGAAAAAGTTGGAGAAATGGGGGGAGCAGGCATGTATGGGAAGCTGTCTGGCTTTCTCCTCCGACCCCCTCCTTTCTACCTAAATGCCCCCGGCAGCCTCTTCTGGGTCGGCCAAGTCGGGCATTAGTGCACAGGCACTGGTGCAGCCGCACGCATCCTGCATCGCATGGCCGGGAGGTCACAGCGCATGACATCATGATTACATCATGTGCAGTGTGCTCCCTGCCTGCAGGCGCGCAATGTAGGATTCCCACAGCCACGCACAGCCAATCTAGAAGAATCTGCTAGGGAGCATTTCGGTAGGACAGGAGGGGGTCGGAGGAGGACAGGGGAGGGGATGCAGTGGGCATCAGGACAGTTTCCAGTACATGCCTGCTCCCCCGTTTCTTCAACTATCTTTGGCTCTGTTATCCTTTAGCTCTGGTCTAGGATTTCTTTTTTAAATATAGTTTTAAATAGTGATAATAGGGGTTATTACAATTTTTTTAGGGGGTGGGGGGGTGGGGGTTAATTGCCACCTATATCTACATGTGACACATCCTGTCTCCTGGTCTTTTATTGTGGCATTAATAAAAAGACTGGCGGTCCTAGAGACAGGGAATGAGTACAAAAAAGGTAACTACTTGCTTCATTTTCCAAAGCTAAAATAGAATAGAAAAGGAGAGCAGAAATATGAAAGTGGAGAGTTGGAAGTGTGTGAGGACACGTGTGACACACAGTGTGCCAAAGTTCCAATGTCGAAATGAATTGGTTGTAGCTTTCAAGTGTCTTCATGCCATGCCGCAGCTGTGCTCTTACAATGTGCCTTGTGTTTATAGCTTTCTCAAATGTATGTCTTTGCTTTCAAATGCCTGTGTTACTGTATATAATGTGAAAGCTTCACAGAAGCCCTAAAAGGTTTCACAGATATCTAGTCCCTCCCACAATGACCTCAATTCACTAATATTTATCAAACACTTTACCGAACGTTTGATAATTTACCACATGGGTCAAATCTAATTTTGAATTCATTGAGGTGTTATAGATTTATCGAATGTTTTATCGATAAAACATTCAATAAATCTGTAACACCTTAGTGAATTCAAAATTAGATTTTACCCATGAGATAAATTATCAAACGTTCGGTAAAGTGTTTGATAAAGCTTAGTGAATTGAGGCCAATGTGTCCCCAGCTTTGAAGGACCCTCTGTTTATTCAGAGTGTTGTAGTACTCTGTCGATTGCTGTTGGTAAGAAGTTGGCAACAAGTGATCACATAGAGTGATCAAGGTATTGTTGGGTAGGTAGGAGCATCGTCAGACTCAGAGCATAGTAGGGAATCTGCTAGAGAAGGTCAGAGCAAGGTGCCAAGAAGGCAGGAAGTATAACATGGGAAGGTCAGAGCATAACAGGACAACAGCATGGATAGCAGGATCAGATTCAGGCTTCTAATGCAAGAACTGGCAGTATGAAAGTCATGTGTTACGCAGGGTTACGGAAATTAAAATAGCCTGCATATACAGAGACCCTAATGTGACAGGGAGTGTGCTTGAAGACATGCATTCAGAAGCGCACCTTGCTGAAGAGCACTTGCACATCCACAGCCACTGGGGACGGTATCAGTATCCGTGAGCCAGTTCTTTAAAATACTTTAACTTTATAGAGATGGTTTAATTAAGGTGTTTTTTAGGGGTGGGACGACGAATCCACGAATCCCTAGAATATTAGGAAATATTCGAGATTCGTGGATTCGAATCCCGACGCCATTTTCCACTATACGAATCCGCCGAATCCCGACGCCGCATCGCCGCGCATCCGCCGCTCGCACTCGTCCTCCTCCGACCCCCCCCGCCTCCTCCGACCCCCCCCGCCTCCTCCGCTCGCCCCCCCTGCCCGCATAGTTACCATCTACTCACCTATCCATAGCGGAGCGCAGAGCGGCAGACCTCTCGCCGACTTCCTGGTTCCCCCTAGTGACCGGCTCTTACAATGACGTCATCAGTAAGAGCCGGTCCGGCCACCAGAGGGAACAGGGAAGTAACGAAGAGGTCTGCCGCTCTGCGCTCCACGGGAAAGGTGAGTAGATTATTATGCAGGGGTGAGCGGAGGAGGCACGGGGGGACGGAGGGGGCCGTGGGGGGGGTTGGCGGGGGAGGGGGGTTTTATCTACCTACCGACCTAACACTATCCCTACCTACCTACAGGCCGCTATACCTACCTACCTACCTACCTACAGGCCGCTATACCTACTTACCTACAGGCCCCTATACCTACCTAAAGGCCCCCTATACCTACCTAAAGGCCCCCTATATGCACTTAGCTGCCTACCTAAAGGCCCCTATACCTACCTAAAGGCCCCTATACCTACCTACCTAAAGGCCCCTATACCTACCTACCTACCTACCTAAAGGCCCCTATACCTACCTACCTACAGGCCACTATACCTACCTACAGGCCTCAATACCTACCTACCTACCCACCTACCTACAGGCCCCCTATACATACCTACCTACCTAAAGGCACCTATACCTACCTACCTACCGGACACTATACCTACCTACCTACAGGCAACTATACCTACCTACAGGCCACTATACCTACCTACCTACCGGCCACTATCCTTACCTACCTACCTACAGGCTGCTATACCTACCTATCTACCTACAGGCCGCTATACCCACCTACCTAAAGCCCCCCTATACCTACCTAAAGGCCCCCTATACGTACCTACCTACCTACCTAAAGGCCCCTATACCTACCTACCTAAAGGCCCCTATACCTACCTACCTACACGCCACTATACCTACCTACAGGCCTCAAAACTTACCTACCTACCTACCTACCTACAGGCCCCCTATACGTACCTACCTACCTAAAGGCACCTATACCTGCCTACCTACATACCTACCTATACTTAAGGCCCTATACCCTGCTACCTATACTGAAGGTCCCTTTACCTACCTACCTACCTAAAGGCACCTATATCTACCTACCTACATACCTACCTATACTTAAGGCCCTATACCCTGCTACATATATACTGAAGGTCCCTTTACCTACCTACCTACCTACACTGAAGGCACATGTACCTTACTACCTATACTGAAGGCCCCTGTACCTAGCTACCTACCTATACTGAAGGCACATATACCCTGCTACCTATACTGAGGGCACATATACCCTGCTACCTATACTGAAGGCCCCTATACCTAGTTACCTACCAATACTGAAAGCACATGTACTGTGCTACCTATACTGAAGGCCCCTATACCTTGCTACCGATACTGAAGGCACATGTACCTTGCTACCGATACTGAAGGCCTCTATACCCTGCTACCTACCTATACTGAAGGCACATATACGCTGCTACCTATACTGAAGGCCCATATACCCTGCTACCTATACTGAAGGCCCATATACCCTGCTACCCATACTGAAGGCCCATATACCCTGCTACCTATACTGAAGGCCCATATTCCCTGACACCTATACTGAAGGCCCATATACCCTGCTACCTATACTGAAGGCCCATATACCCTGCTACCTATACTGAAGGCCCATATACCCTGCTACCTATACTGAAGGCCCATATACCCTGCTACCTATACTGAAGGCCCATATTCCCTGACACCTATACTGAAGGCCCATATACCCTGCTACCTATACTGAAGGCCCATAAACCCTGCTACCTATACTGAAG
This sequence comes from Hyperolius riggenbachi, assembly GCF_040937935.1. Lineage (NCBI taxonomy): Eukaryota > Metazoa > Chordata > Amphibia > Anura > Hyperoliidae > Hyperolius > Hyperolius riggenbachi. The sequence continues at coordinate 180,608,813 of NC_090646.1, forward strand.
GCCCCTATACCTTGCTATCTATACTGAAAGATACCAATATTGAAGGCACCCATACCTAGCTAGCTATACTGAAGGCACCTTTACCTCGCTACCTATGCCTGGGTACCTATACTGCGGGCAACTATACCACGGATCGCACAATTTTTATGTGCAGGATTCGTTAGATTCGGGATTCGAAAGGTTCGAGATATTCGAGAACCTTTTTAGATTCGGATTCGGATTCGAAGAAATTGTGGATTCGTCCCATCCCTAGTGTTTTTTATTATAGGGGTTGGAGCTATGCTTGATACACTTTTGTTAACACCACCCACAAAGGCTAAAAAAGAACGGAAACATTAAATAAATGCACACCCATGTGCTTTTATAAGAACTTGAAACAGAAACGGAAATTCAATTTTAGGATTATGTGGGGAAAAAACCCAAAGAGTGGCTCCATCTTTTTAAGAAGACTATGATATAGTAGTAAGGGCTCCAGAAGACTCCACTCCACTTTTAGGTGTAAAATCTGATTTTTTAAGCAAATTAATTATGTTGTTAAAGGAAAACAGGAAAACAGAGTGTCCAGTTATGTGATAGAAAATTAGAACTGTTATAAATTTATGGGGGTTAAAAGAAACCTAAGGTTTGGTAAATACAGTTTTCCTTTTTAACTGAAAGTTTGTTCATCTATACCTTGCACTGATGAAGGCTAAAATAGCCCGAAACTGCTGTCTGCGGGTATGTTAATTATAGAGCTCTGTAGATTGACTAGCCTACACACATGCTGTTCACCATTAGAGATGGGCCGAACCTCTGATTTTAGGTTCGCGAACCCTGTTTGCGAACTTCCGCGAAAGGTTCGGTTCGTGAAATAGTTCGCGAACCGCAATAGACTTCAATGGGGAGGCGAACTTTGAAAGTTTAAAAAAAGTCTATCAACTGGAAAAATGATAGAAAACATGTTTCAAAAGCTCTAATACCTGGAGCCACACCTAATTGAGTGAAATACACATCACTGCTGGAGGACCCGCCCACCCTCCCTCCCTCCTCCAAGCAAGGTCCTTTATACCATTTGCCTACCTACACTAATTAGTTATGGGACAGCTGCTTTACACACTCTGCTAGGGAGATTTTAATTTCCCTCCACCCTCCTACCCTTCTACCCTTCTACCTACTCTTCTGCCAGGGAATTATACTATTTTAAAAACCAGTATACATCATACCATAGCTGGGAATCAAACCCAGATCTCACTGTGTGGTGGGCACGTCACCCTAAGCACTGTACCACTACAGAAGTAAGTGAAGCTAGCCTAAAATTTAACATTTATGCTCAATGCAATAGAACCATTAGGTTGCTTAAAGGAGAACTGTAGTGAGAGGTATATGGAGGCTGCCATATTGATTTCCTTTTAAGCTATACCAGTTGCCTGGCAGCCCTGCTGATCTATTTGGCTGCAGTAGTGTGAATCACACCAGAAACAAGCATGCAGCTAATCTTGTCAGATCTTACAAAAATGTCAAACACCAGATCTGCTGCATGCTTGTTCAGGGTCTAGGGCTAAAAGTATTGGAGGCAGAGGATCTGCAGGATAGCCAGGTAACTGGTATTGCTTAAAAGGAAATCAATATGGTAGCCTCCATATACCTTTCACTACAGTTCTCCTTTAAAGGGAACCTTAACTGAGAGTGATATGGATGTTTCCTGTAAACAATACCAGTTGCCTGGCAGTCCAGCTGATCTTTGTGACTGCAATAGTGGCTGAATCACACCCTGAAACAAGCATGCAGCTAATCCAGTCTGACTTCAGTCAGAGCACCTGATCTGCATGCTTGTTCAGAAAAAGTAGACAAGACAAATAACATTTATATCACACTTTTCTCCTGGCAGACTCAAAGGACCAGAGCTGCAGCCACTAGGGCATGCTCTATAGGCAGTAGCCTATAGAGTAGTAGTTAGGAAGACTTGCCTAAGGTCTCCTACTGAATAGGTGCTGGCTTACTGAACAGACAGAGCTGAGATTTGAACTCTGGTCTCCTTTGTCAGAGGCAGCACCCTTATCCATTACACCATGCAGCCACTGCTTACAGATATTTAGCCAGACATGGCCTTCTCTTTTGTGTTATTTGTCTTGTCTACTTTTTCTCTTGTATTGAGCATAAATAGTAAATTTTAGGCCAGCAATTTCAGGCCAGCTTCAGTTGGTATAGTGGTTAGTGTGCTTGTCCACCATACAGTGAGACCCAGGTTCAAATCCCAGCCAATGTGAGTTGGCTTTTATGCTACAAATCCTTAAAGGGAACCTAAACGGAGAAGGATATGGATTTTTCCTTTTAAAATAATACCAGTTGCCTGAATCGCCTGCTGATCCTGTGTCTCTAATACCTTTAGCCACAGCCCCTGAACAAGCATGCAGATCAGGTGCTCTGACTGAAGTCAGACTGGATTAGCTGCATGCTTGTTTCAGGGTGTGATTCAGCCACTATTGCAGTCACAAAGATCAGCTGGACTGCCAGGCAACTGGTATTGTTTGCAGGAAACATCCATATCATTCACAGTTAAGGTTCCCTTTAAAGGAGAACCGCAGTGAAAGGTATATGGAGGCTACCATATTGATTTCCTTTTAAGCAATACCAGTTACCTGGCTATCCTGCAGATCCTCTGCCTCCAATACTTTTAGCCCTAGACCCTGAACAAGCATGCAGCAGATCTGGTGTTTGACATTTTTGTAAGATCTGACAAGATTAGCTGCATGCTTGTTTCTGGTGTGATTCACACTACAGTGGCTGGATAGTGTACTGGTTGAGGGCTCTGCCTTTGACATGGGAGACCAGGGTTTGAATCCTGGCTAGGTCAAGTACCTATTCAGTAAGGAGTTCAAGGCAAAACTCCCTAACACTGCAGGGTGGCCTCTTGAGCGTGTCCCTGTGGCTGCAGCTCTTGAGCTCTTTGAGTCCGGCAGGAGAAAAGCACTATACAAATGTTTGGATTATTAATATTATTACTGCAGCCAAATAGATCAGCAGGGCTGCCAGGCAACTGGTATAGCTTAAAAGGAAATCAATATGGCAGCCTCCATATACCTCTCACTACAGTTCTCCTTTAAGCAACCTACTGGTTCTATTGCATTGAGCATAAATGGTACATTTTAGGCTAGCTTCACTTACTACTGTAGTGGTACAGTGCTTAGGGTGACGTGCCCACCACACAATGAGATCTGGGTTCGATTCCCAGCTATGGTATGATGTATACTGGTTTTTAAAATAGTATAATTCCCTAGCAGAAGAGACCCTCCTCCCTCCGGTAAGAGGGAGGAGGGCAATTAAAATCTCCCTAGCAGAGTGTGTAGCAGCTGTCCCATAACTAATTAGTGTAGGCAGACAACTGAGTCAAATGGTATAAAGGACCTAGCTTGAAGGGAGAGTGGGTGGGTTCTCTAGCACTGAAAGCAGTGTGTTTGACAATAACATGTCTGCTGACAGTGAAATGGAGGGTAAAAATTTTGCTCAATACAGCATTATGGGGCAAATCGAACTTTCGCAAAAGTTCGCCTGATGCAGGCGAACGCGAACCCCCAAAGTTTGCCTAGAACCGTTCGCTGGCGAACCGTTCGGCCCATCTCTATTCACCATCACCTCTGGATGTATGCTTGGCTTTTCAGGGACATAAAGGAATGATTTGCTTATTCTTAGCATATTGAAGCGATGCATTATGTATTATAGAAAAGATGATTATTGATAAACACCTTCTGTTTTCAAATGACAGACTTGTTTCAAGGAACACGGGGAGATTTATCAATGCATTACCGACAGTTTTTTCTTCTTAATCTGGTCTAACCAGCAGGGAGAACAGTTCTGCGTAATATAAGAACCTTCTTAAATCCTAGGTAATAGTGGCAGTTTAGCATGAATTTCTAGAGCTGCACTACAGTTAAGAAAAGTGAAAATCCATCCCTAAACTGCTGCAGATTAAGACCCTGTTTCCACAGTGCAGGCATGCATCTGCGAAACGTGATGCTGGCACTGTGGAGATATATTGAGGTGCTGATGATATTAAGGATAACAGGAACATATTTCCTTCATTTTTTTTGACTATCATATGGGATTGTCTGTTAGCCAGTCTTCCTGGAATTCCGTATAAAGTGAAAATTACCTATCATTGTCTGCTTCTAATTAGGAAACCCTTAATTAGTTGCTGTGAAGCCTATACAGGTGGTCAGACCATGTTGTCTGAATAATGTCTCCGAGGTGTATTGTGTTTGGGAGCAATTGTCACCTATCACACAGGACATCCTGCTGCAATGTGAAAGCCTTAATCAATTGTCACCTGTAACCTGGGGAGATTGGAAGTGAAGGAAGTCTTTTGTTTTGTGTGTGTGCTATAGTACCCTTTTCATGTATGTGGATCTCTGGAAATCCCATTTATGTCTGAGAACGGAGACAGGAAAACGCCTTAATCAAGTTTTCACCTGGAGTTGAAAGCCTAACTTCACAATCTTTGATGTATAGTAGACTTTTACCTGGAAATGGAATATGTCTGAGATTTAATTAAAACCTAGTTCCTCCCCTCCCCAAGTAAGTTGCAGCCTCCAGGCGTAGCTCAGAGTATAAAAAGCAGAGGCAAATGCCTAGTGACCATCTGCTCTGGGAGTTAGCGCATAGCTAGAGTCGATCTCGACTTCCGGTCGAACAAGTGGCATGCTCCTGCCGACAACTTTGAGACCTTCAAGTTGGTAACGTTTTTTTTAATCCCCATTTTTATTTTACGCAAATATCCGTGTGTGTTATCTTTGTAACTTTTATCTTGTAACTATTTTTACTTTGTTTTTTGTAATCTTGTTGTATATATTAAGTTCTGCATTGTTCTATGTTTTTCTAGAATATTAAATTATTATTTAATAAGTTTGACTTCTGCCGTACTAAACTAACACTCATAGCCTAGAAGAGACTGAAGTGTAACCGTGTATAAGTTCATGCCTAATTGTACGCTTGAGCAACACTACCGTATGAAATTGTAATTGCATTGTGTGTGGGGGCGTTTGTCATACGTTGGCCTAAGCGCGCAGCTGACCCAACGTACGAACAACGCCAGTGCGAGTAGCGACAGCAGAGTGGCTAACAGTATCGTTCGGAACGACTGTTAGTGGGTCTTTGCTTCACGACAGTGTAAGATTGCAACTGTGTTTGTGTGTGGGTGCGTGGCGTTCCCGTATTTGGCCTAAGCGCAAAGCTGACCCAAATACGAAAACGCGGAGTGCGCGCTGAGGACTCGACAGCAGAGTGGAAGTGTCTAGCAAACCGCTAGTGGTGGCAGTGAGAGGTGTTCTGAGGGGTCCCAGCCTTGTTTTAGCTTGACTAAGGCTGCTTCCCCTCTCAATCTGGTCAAACCCGCAGTCGGGAACCGTATACGCAGGCGTGCCGCGGGCCGGTTCCTGACATAATTGGTGGCAGTGGTGGGATCGTTTAGTACATTAGTACGCAGTTTAGCTCGCTATTCTGAGTACTAAAGGCTGGAAGCTTGCTAGAAGCAACTAGCCTACAGAAGTCTACTCAGTGCAGAAACTATATACGTTTTTTTTTTGTTCAAAGATACACACTTGGTGTTTTGCTTTCCCTTCCCCCCTTTTTTCTTTTTATTTTTTGCAACACGATGGCTCAGAAAGCATCCAGCTATGCAAGGCAAAACAAAGAGATACTACTCAACCTGTGTGAGCACAAGGGCATCGAGACGGTGAGCGGCCAGACTAAGGAGCAGTTAGTTCGTGCGCTCGAGGAGTATGATGAGGCAGAGCGAGCCCGTGCTTCAACGTCAGCGGATGCAGCTCACGACACGCCAGAGGAGGAATCGCTCCCGCCACAGAATGCGAGTGGAGACGATGTCCTGGACGATCCACCAAGCAGGGAGATGCCATCTCTGGAAGCTAGTCTACAGCTACTGAACTCGGCTGATCCTGAACTGCGCCTAAAGCTGATCCTACTGCACCGACCGAGGGAAGAGCTGAACGGCGACGCCAGGCCGAGAGTGAAAGACGCCAGGCCGAGAGTGAAAGACTCCAGGCCGAGAGGGACAGACTCCGGGCAGAGGAGGGAAGAGCTGAACGGCAACACCAGCTGGAGCTGGCTAAACTTCAGCAGCAGAACCGGTCTGCTGGACCCGCAGAACGCGAAGGTGAGCGAGTCCACAGAATCCCCCTGGATAAGTTCCCCGCTATGGACAAGGACTCTGACATAGACACTTTCCTACAGGGGTTTGAAAGGACTTGTCGGCAGTATGGGGTGCCCTGTGAGCAGTGGGCAAGATACCTCACACCAGGGCTGAGAGGCAAGGCCCTGGAGGCGTTTGTGAGTCTCCCCCAGGAGGAAGAAACAGACTTTGAGGCAATTAAGAAAGCCATCATTGCGCGATACCACCTCACGCCAGAGGTGTATCGAAAACGTTTCAGGACAGTGCAGCGAGGTCCTAATGACAGCTACCTGGATCATGCTTGCAACCTGCGCACTGCCTTCCAGCAGTGGTTAAAAGGACTGTCGGTTGAAACCTTTGATGCCCTGCAGGAACTGATAATAAAAGACCAGTTCCTCCACACTTGTCCTGTTGAGGTCCGGCAGTTTGTACGGGACCGAGAACCGAAGACCGTGGATAAGGCCGCGAAAGTTGCTGATGCCTACACGTCCAATCGAGCATCTGACTTTCGGAGGACTACGGCGCCCAGCTGGAAGGGAGAAAAGCCTGCGAGACCTTCTCCTCTGAGCACCCAGCGAAGCCAAGTCCCGCAGCCGCCGGGAGGTAGAACAGCCACCGTTGACACTCGGAGATGTTTTGCCTGTAACAAACCGGGTCACATCAGTGCTACGTGCCCAGAAAAGAAGAAGGAAGCCCCAAACTCTGGCGGGGCCCGAAATGCGTTGTGTGCCACCAGGAATGCAGGTAGCTATGCAGAGAATCTGCAACCTGTCACGGTTGGGGATACGGTTACCACCGGTCTAAGAGACACTGGAGCAGAGGTGACTCTAGTGCACCCCCAGCTTGTGAACCCTGAGGAGTACATTCCTGGCAAGACTATGGCTGTCAAAGGAGTTGGGGGTGTCACCCCCGCCATACCCACCGCCTTGGTCCACCTGGATTGGGGGGCCGGCAGCGGAATGAAAGAAGTGGGGGTAACGGATGCCATCCCCACGAACGTTTTGTTGGGTACTGACCTGGGACGGTTAGTGGCCCGGTATGAGCCTACTCCACACCCCATGGAGCCTGCATCCCCCGCAGAAGTTCCGGACTCTTGCAAGGTACTGTGTGATAATGCTGTGCAAGCGGGGAGTGCTGGTGAAGCCCCAGGGGCTACGGACTGTGTACTAGGAGCCAGCCCTAGTGAGTCTCCAGTGCCCAGGCCTGGAGGAGGACACGTTGTTCCCATGAATGCAGATAATGTTGATGTAATATGTGATGTGTTGCATGATGACATGTGTACAGTGAACGCTCCGTCAGCTGCAGTGGTGACCCGCAGTGCTCACCGGGCTGCAGCAGACGAATTGTCCACTGAAGGGGCTGATGTCACTGGGTCGGGCTCTTCCACTTCAGAGCCTGGCTCTGGGGACCCAGAGGCCTCTCAGTTTGCCACCTCCCTGGTGCCTGTGGCCGACAGCGCTGAGTTCTCCGAGGCTGTGCGACTTGATAGCAGCCTGGAAGAGCTCAGGAGTCTGGCGGACAGGGCACCGGTGGAGGGCGACAAAGTGAGGGTGTACTGGGAACACGGCAGACTGTACAGAGAGGTTATTCCCTCTGAGCCGTCTGAAGTGGAGGAGGCCGACCGGCAGTTGATTGTTCCCCACAGGTACAGGGAGCAGCTATTAAGAATAGCACATGAGGTGCCCCTGGCTGGTCACTTGGGGATCCGCAAGACCAAATCCTGGCTTGCCCACAATTTTTATTGGCCCCACATGGGGACAGATATTGCTGATTTTTGCCGGTCTTGTGTCGCCTGTCAGCGGGTCGGCAAAGCAGGTGACACCGACAAAGCCCCACTAAGGCCCTTACCCATAATAGAGGAGCCCTTCCAAAGGGTTGCTGTTGACATAATTGGGCCTCTAGCGATACCCAGCAGCACAGGGAAACGTTTCATTCTTACGGTGGTAGATTATGCCACTCGCTACCCTGAAGCTGTAGCCCTGAGCTCCATACGGGCAGACAAGGTTGCAGACGCATTGGTGCGCATTTTCTCACGGGTCGGTTTTCCCCGTGAAATGCTCACCGATCACGGCCCGCAATTCATGTCGCGCCTAATGGAATGCCTCTGTAAACAAATGCAGGTAGAACACATCATGGCCAGCCCTTACCACCCCCAGACAAATGGGTTATGTGAGCGGTTCAATGGTACTCTGAAACAGATGCTAAGGGTGTTTGTTGAATCGCAAGGGAGAGACTGGGAGCGATACCTGCCCCACTTACTGTTTGCTTATCGTGAGGTGCCCCAGGCATCCACCGGGTTCTCGCCCTTTGAGCTATTATATGGGAGGAGGGTACGCGGACCCCTCGATCTCATTCGAGAGGTCTGGGAGGGGCAGGACATGGGTCCCGGGGTCTCCATAGTGGAATACGTTCTAAAGTTCCGGGAAAAGATGGACACCCTGGTGGGGTTAGTGCGAGAGAATCTGACTCAAGCCCAGGCCACCCAGAAGCAGTGGTATGACCACGGGGCTAGGGAGAGAGTTTATGAGGTAGGTCGCAAGGTATGGGTCCTAAACCCGATGCGACAGAATAAGCTGCAGGCCGCTTGGGATGGGCCCAATACCATACATAGGAAGATTAGTGATGTGACCTATGTGGTCGCGCTGGATGACCGAGGTAAGCAGCTGAAAACATACCATGTAAATATGTTAAAGGAACATCATGCTAGAACCGCTTGCGCTCTCCCTGTCTGCAGTTTGCTACCGGACGGTGAAGCAGAGGCCCTGGTTGACATCCTGGCATCCACCCAGGAAACCGACTCTGTTGCCGAGGTGCAGATCAATCCGGAGTTGACAGCAGAGCAGCAGGCTGGGCTATCTGATGTGCTGACCCTTTACCGTGGTACCTTTACAGCCCGCCCTGGTCTGACCAGCCTGGCTGTACACCATGTTGACACCGGAAATAACAAGCCGGTTAGACAGTCAGCCTATAGAGTCTCCCCTGAGGTTCAGGCCCACATCAGCAAGGAGATTGAGGAAATGCTGTCACTAGGGGTGATCCAACGGTCGCACAGCGCATGGGCATCACCTGTAGTGCTAGTACCCAAACGGGACCAGACCACTCGGTTCTGTGTAGATTATCGAAAACTAAATTTGATAACTGCGTCAGATGCTTACCCAATGCCGAGGGTCGACGAATTGTTAGATAAGCTAGCTGGCGCGCAATATCTAACAATCGTGGATTTGAGTCGGGGATACTGGCAGGTCCCTCTAACAGCTGAGGCACGGGAGAGGTCTGCCTTTATCACCCCCTCAGGTCTGTTTGAATTTAATGTAATGCCTTTTGGAATGAAAAACGCCCCGGCCACCTTCCAACGGGTTGTAAATGGTCTCCTGGAAGGTTTGGAACACTGCGCTGTCGCCTACCTGGATGACATCGCCGTGTTTAGCGCCAACTGGAACGACCACTTAGCGCAGCTGTCACAGGTTTTGGGGCGCATCACTGCAGCAGGACTAACAGTCAAGCCTAGCAAGTGTCAGATCGGCATGAAACAGGTACAGTACCTGGGACATGTGGTGGGGGGGGGAGAGCTTCGTCCAGATACGGGGAAGGTAGATGCCATTGTGTCCTGGCCCACCCCCCAGACGAAGAAACAGATTCAGTCCTTCTTAGGGACTGCGGGGTACTATAGAAAGTTTGTCCCCAACTACAGTGCCCTCGCCAAGCCATTGACAGACCTCACAAAAAAGAAGCTGCCCAAGCAGATTCTCTGGACACCAGAATGTGAACAGTCATTCACAGCTCTGAAGAGGGCCCTAGCCAGCCCTCCCGTGTTGCAAGCGCCAGACTTCAGCCGACGGTTTGTAGTCCAGACGGACGCCTCAGCCTTTGGCCTAGGTGCTGTATTAAGCCAGGTAAACCAAACTGGGGAAGAACATCCGATTCTGTACTTAAGTCGGAAGCTGCTACCCCGGGAGGTAGCTTACGCCACCATAGAGAAGGAGTGCTTGGCAATTGTATGGGCCCTACAAAAGCTGCAGCACTATCTCTACGGTCGTGTATTCACCGTCGTAACCGACCACAACCCTCTTAGTTGGTTACATCGGGTTTCCGGGGACAATGGAAAACTGCTGAGATGGAGCTTAGTTCTCCAACAATATAGCTTCACCATTCAACATAGGAAGGGGAGCAATCATGGGAATGCTGATGGGCTGTCCCGTCAAGCAGAACCAACAGTGTAGGTGCAGGCAGGATGATCTGGGAAGATCATCTGCCTTGCACCCAGTTAACGGCGGAGGTGTGGAGATATATTGAGGTGCTGATGATATTAAGGATAACAGGAACATATTTCCTTCATTTTTTTTGACTATCATATGGGATTGTCTGTTAGCCAGTCTTCCTGGAATTCCGTATAAAGTGAAAATTACCTATCATTGTCTGCTTCTAATTAGGAAACCCTTAATTAGTTGCTGTGAAGCCTATACAGGTGGTCAGACCATGTTGTCTGAATAATGTCTCCGAGGTGTATTGTGTTTGGGAGCAATTGTCACCTATCACACAGGACATCCTGCTGCAATGTGAAAGCCTTAATCAATTGTCACCTGTAACCTGGGGAGATTGGAAGTGAAGGAAGTCTTTTCTTTTGTGTGTGTGCTATAGTACCCTTTTCATGTATGTGGATCTCTGGAAATCCCATTTATGTCTGAGAACGGAGACAGGAAAACGCCTTAATCAAGTTTTCACCTGGAGTTGAAAGCCTAACTTCACAATCTTTGATGTATAGTAGACTTTTACCTGGAAATGGAATATGTCTGAGATTTAATTAAAACCTAGTTCCTCCCCTCCCCAAGTAAGTTGCAGCCTCCAGGCGTAGCTCAGAGTATAAAAAGCAGAGGCAAATGCCTAGTGACCATCTGCTCTGGGAGTTAGCGCATAGCTAGAGTCGATCTCGACTTCCGGTCGAACAAGCGGCATGCTCCTGCCGACAACTTTGAGACCTTCAAGTTGGTAACGTTTTTTTTAATCCCCATTTTTATTTTACGCAAATATCCGTGTGTGTTATCTTTGTAACTTTTATCTTGTAACTATTTTTACTTTGTTTTTTGTAATCTTGTTGTATATATTAAGTTCTGCATTGTTCTATGTTTTTCTAGAATATTAAATTATTATTTAATAAGTTTGACTTCTGCCGTACTAAACTAACACTCATAGCCTAGAAGAGACTGAAGTGTAACCGTGTATAAGTTCATGCCTAATTGTACGCTTGAGCAACACTACCGTATGAAATTGTAATTGCATTGTGTGTGGGGGCGTTTGTCATACGTTGGCCTAAGCGCGCAGCTGACCCAACGTACGAACAACGCCAGTGCGAGTAGCGACAGCAGAGTGGCTAACAGTATCGTTCGGAACGACTGTTAGTGGGTCTTTGCTTCACGACAGTGTAAGATTGCAACTGTGTTTGTGTGTGGGTGCGTGGCGTTCCCGTATTTGGCCTAAGCGCAAAGCTGACCCAAATACGAAAACGCGGAGTGCGCGCTGAGGACTCGACAGCAGAGTGGAAGTGTCTAGCAAACCGCTAGTGGTGGCAGTGAGAGGTGTTCTGAGGGGTCCCAGCCTTGTTAGGCTGTAAAATTGCATCCGAATCTGCATGCGGGGAAATGGGCACAAACCGCACTAGTGGAAACTAAAAAGTGCTTCATAGCAGTTCTACAGATAGTGTAGCAGTGCAGGCTAGACATGATTTGTGAGGTGCCCCTCCCCCCTGCTGAATTCCTCCTCAGAGCCTGCTGGTATCAATACAGCATATATATTGGTTACTTCAGCAACAGCAATTTCCCTCACACACTGCACTGTCTGAGAGACCTTCCTAGCTCCTCCTATTTCACAACAGTTTTAGAAAAAAATCTGCACTATCTAATGATTTCTTAAGATGCATGAGAGTTCTGCACGGATTTCTAAAAACCTACCAATATTTTGTCTCAGACACTCTTGATAAATGTCCCCCACAGAGTTAGAATGCAGCCTGGAGAGCAGCGTTGGTCGAATAGTTAACTGTTCGATTCACTGACCAGATCCTCCTGTGATTGGAGGCCGAATTCTACCACTGAATACCCCGTTTTTCGAGTTCACAAGGCCTCAATATGAGCAGCCATATTCAGGTCAAACTTAATGTTGCCCTGAATTAGAACCCCAATCCTACTGGAGAATTTTGGCTTGCAAGTAAAGGGGTTGCCTTTGGTGACACCAAAAACGGTGTTAAAACAACTCTTCAGCGGCTTATGTTTTTGTTTCTTTTCCATGAAAGATGAATACAATGAATTTCTGGTGACGATTATTACTAAGTATAGAAAAAAAATAAACTATTGTTTGAAACGTACTAGTTATTTTGTTACAGCTGTGTATTTTGGATTCAATAAAAATATGCAAGATTTATATACAAAGTGCCATAATATTTACTGCTGAAAATACAACAGCATCTCAAAGCAGACAGCTTTTGAACCTACAAATGTTGCTGTTAGCGTGACAGCTGTCTTTGTTGAACATACGTTTTTATTTTGAAGCTTTTTTTCATGTATACATATTAAATCCTCAAAGAAATCCACCATATTAATATGAAACATTAAGAAAAAGGCTGTTTTTCATTAGGTTTTTAATGTGATGCCTGCAATAAACGAAGGAAAGAATGTGGGAATTGTCTGAAATATTAGTGATGTGTTCTGCTTTAAAGATCTGTTGCCATAATTAAAATATGGTGTTTGTATTTATAGACTTATATAATGAAGAAACAAATAGAGCCTTTACTTCGTTTCTAGCTACAGATTTTAAGCATAAACTACCTATCACACCACAATGAAACTTCAAATGTTTCGTACATGTGGGGTCCAGTTTATTAGTAATAAGTTGTCCTGAAGCAATGGAGAACAGTGGAAAGCAATGGAGAACATATGTGTTCTTACAAATGTGGCTTAAAGCGGATCTAAGATGAAAAACTAATGCTGGAGATACACGGTACGTTTCTGTACCGTGGAGCGAGCAGCTGATCCGGCCAGCTGATAATATTCAGCTGGTCCGATCATGCTGCTCGACCCCCGCCCGCTCGATCCCCACCGGCGGACAATGGCAGGGAATCGAGCAGCTGATAAGGAGCGCCGGCAGGGACGAGCGGTAATCGATCCGTGGGCACGCACGGACGAGCGGGGACACAGCTGGGGTCGATCCGGCGGCTGATCGGCCGCTGGATCGACCCGTGTATTCCCAGCATTACTATTACAAGTAACTTGTCTATATATCTTATCTAAAGTTTAGATAGTTTACACAGCAAATCTGGCTGCATACAGCTTCAACAGTTTAAGATGATTTATTCCTGTGATACAATGAGAGCGGCCATGTTCTGTTTGTCATCATTACACAGGTAATCTGCAACTGCATCTCCACCCCTCAGCCTGTGAAAAATTCACTCCCCTCTGCCTCTGAAATCTCTGCTAGTAACCTCCTCCTCCTCCTGCCCTTGCTATATAGGTCTGAGTGCCTTGGCGTTTTGGAGAAGCTGTTGGCGAGGCTTGTTTCGTTTATAGGGAGTTAGAGTATTAAAACAAAAAAAAAAAGTATTTGGCTTGAGGAATGCCCTATAAACTATATGTAAGGAACACAATTATGCAATGTATAAAAGTTCATCTCGGATCCACTTTATGTTATTATTTTTTTTTAATTATATGCAAGCTTATGGGTAGTCTGTAACTCTGGGTGTTTCAAGTCCTACTCCATAGAGCCACATTAATCCATGCCATGCACTGATGAGGATCAACCTGTATGCATGTTGGATTATTGTGGCTCTGTACAAGTAACAAGCTGACACATCATTGCATTCCAGCGGTTCTGGAGGTGTGGTTAGCTTACAGGCACAGTAAGGGATAATTTACATATTCAGCAGTGATGCATCGTGGGAGACATCATATTCTCACTCCAACCTGAATTATCGCAAATTCCTTCTGTTTTAAGAAGGCAAACTTGAAGGCCTCTTTTTGTCCATGTTACTATATGCTATATCTTCAGAATTGCTAATCCCTTTCTAGCATTTGCATTGTATCTGCATGTGTGAGCAGGCTGTCTGAGCAGATCTGTATATTTTCTTCAATTGTGCTGACGTTTTTGTTACACCAATTTAACTGATCCTCGTGGTATGTCTCAAATGATGTCATTTATTCTGAACATGTTATAGCAATAACAACATCTGAATTGACCAGGACCATTTAGTATCTGTTCTAATCATGACAAGTAGCCGCTCTGTTGTTTGTTGATACTTAAGGTGGCCACACACCATACAATTTTTGAAATATCTGTTCAAATTAAGAATTGCAATCAATTTTTCTGACTGATTGTAACATTTCAAAAATCTGACCAATGCCCACACATATGTTCAATTTTTCCCCAATTATGATCAAAATGATTGGAAACTTTGACAAAATTGCTAGGATGTGTATATTAATAAATAGACAATCTAACACACACCATACAATCTATAGAAAGGTTGAAGAAAAATATCTGGCATTCCGGATCGATAAAAATCGAAGAAAACGGGAAATGCGATTAGATTTTTCTGTCAAATGAAAAAAAGCTTTCGATTTTTTTGGGAGATCCGATAGTTTTTATTGAATTGCCGTAAAATCGGATCATTTTATTGAAAAAGGGAACAAAAATACAAAAAATGCATTATTTCTCAGTTTTTAACAATTCCAGTTTAAAAATAAAAAGTGCCACAGGGATATAACCATTCCACCAGTTTTATGTCCCCCCTAATATAGTCAGATGTGCCCCGAGTATCAGCCCAACCTTCCCAGTTTAGCCAGATGTGACCCCAATATCAGCACCCCCCATATAGTCAGATGTGTCCCTTGTATCTACCACCCCCAGTACAGACAGACAGTAACGCCGCCAGGATTGGCACCCCTCATTATAGGCAGTTGTGTCCCCAGGATAAAATTTCCCCCATTACAGCCATATGTGCCCCCAGAATTGCCCCCCCCACCAATTATAGCCAGATGTGCCCCCAGTATTAGGTTACCCCTCCCCCCCCCAGGTAACCAAATAATCCCCCATTGTCAGAAGTCATCCCCCCAGTTACCCTGATGCCTGCCAGTTGTTTTGGCACTCCCAACCCCCCCCCCTCCCCCCCAGTGTGGATAGCCAAATGTATGGCCCTCCCCCCCCCATCAGGCAGCCCCTCCGTGCACAGATGCCAAAAACAAGTAAATAAAGCTGCCTCTCTCACCTAACCTCGTTCCAGCGATGAGCCTACAGCCTGTGCATCCAATCCCAGCTCTGAACTCAGCCGCGTATTGCCGTTGACCCGGGTCCCGGCTTGATGACGTCATCAAGCCGGGACCCGGGTTACCGGCAATACGCGGCTGAGTTCAGAGCTGGGATTGGATGCACAGGCTGTAGGCTCATCGCTGGAACGAGGTTAGGTGAGAGAGGCAGCTTTATTTACTTGTTTTTGGCATCTGTGCACGGAGGGGCTGCCTGATGGGGGGGAGGGCCATACATTTGGCTATCCACACAGGGGGGGGGGGAGGGGGGGTTGGGGTGCCAAAACAACTGGCAGGCATCAGGGTAACTGGGGGGATGACTTCTGACAATGGGGGATTATTTGGTTACCTGGGGGGGGAGGGGTAACCTAATACTGGGGGCACATCTGGCCATAATTGGTGGGGGGGGGGCAATTCTTGGGGCACATATGGCTGTAATGGGGGAAATTTTATCCTGGGGACACAACTGCCTATAATGAGGGGTGCCAATCCTGGCGACGTTACTGTCTGTCTGTACTGGGGGGTGGTAGATACAAGGGACACATCTGACTATATGGGGGGTGCTGATATTGGGGTCACATCTGGCTAAACTGGGAAGGTTGGGCTGATACTCGGGGCACATCTGACTATATTAGGGGGGACATAAAACTGGTGGAATGGTTTTATCCCTGTGGCACTTTTTATTTTTAAACTGGAATTGTTAAAAACTGAGAAATAATGCATTTTTTTTATTTTTGTTCCCTTTTTTCAATTAAAATGCCTAGAAAACAAAATTGTTCTTGGGACTAAATACCCCTCATCAAAAGCCTCGTTTGTCTTGAAAAAAACGATATATAGATCATTTAGGTGTCGTGAGTAGGGATAAAGTTATGGCTGATTCAAAAGGGACACCGCTAAAGCGTCAAAACTGCTCTGGTCAATAAGGGGAAAACAAGGTCTGGATGCGAAGTGGTTGATCATGAAACACAATTTGGTTAATTTTAAGATACACAATGTGGTTGTCATGTCTGTTTTCAGAATTACAATTTTACCCCCAGGAATTGAGGTTTTGCTTGACCAGATGCAGTGTGTAGTGCTAGTGGTCAGTGATTAGGGTAGCTGCCCAATCTGTGATCTGTCACTCCTAATAAGGATGCCCCACAGCACGGACCTCTCCTGTCCTATTACCAGGAAGACCACATACAGACAGTGTTTCTTGAACTGCTGATATGTGACCTGTATGATGATCTCATGGCACCTGCTCCACCTGGTTCTGTGTAGCTCACGTGACATTCTATCAGGTAATGTGTTGGCTCATTGTCGTAATATGCAGGCTTCATGGCCACTCTATAGGTCTTCCTACTAGTCATACACAGGTCAACTTTGGCCCAATATGCCTAGCTGATTGATCATTTTTCCATTAGAATCTGATTGGTTAGTGGTTGACTATCACAGCAGCCTTAATTTTGATAGGTCACAGCAGAAGTCTATCAAGCTTCAATCAAACTGCCATCTCTATACTGCTTGATTCAGGGCCAGTTTATGGGTTATCAATCTGCCAACACTCCTGTCTCACCCCTATGCCACAGAGATTTTCCAACATGTCCGATCAGACGTTTAATTAACTAACAACACAAAATCAATTAAAAGCCAATTGATTGGATATGTATGAACAATAGATTGCTGGCAGATTCAGTCAAAGCGAACAAAATTGATGTGTTTATGCCCAGCTTTAGATATTTTTTGATAAACCTGGGTGATAAAATTAAGGCTAAGAAGTTCAGCTCTGACCGGGAACCAGCTGTAAACATCACAAACTGAACGGAGCGCGTTTGAGCAATGCAGATAGTGCTGTCATGGAAGAAAAGGTAACTACAGCTGTACCTGACTGTCACACTTTGCTAGGAGCAAGCTGTTCCTGTGTGGACAGGTCACATGCAAGTCATTCCAGCCCCCAGTTTGTGTCTGACAGCTGAGCTAAGAGGAGGGGGAGTAACACTGTGTGCCTTTGTGTGGAATTCCTTATTTCTGTAGCATAGCATTGCTGCAGAGATCTTGTCTTTTACAGACTGAAAGAGTCACTTAAAGTGAACCGAGCACCTTTTTTATCATTCAGGACATTTCTATAACACATGAAAAATGCATGCCGACAATCTGTTTCATTATTAAAATAAACTTTCATTTTACCTTGTATTTTACATTCAAAGTAGATTAATTACCCTGTTTCAGCAGGGCTGCCCAGCCGTCCCCGGCCGCAGAGCTTTCAGGTCCCTAATTGTTTTATTGGGCTAATTACCAAGAGGTAAACAATGCTATTAGACAACAAAGGGGGTTAGTAATTAGGACTGTTTCTTCAAAGACCGAGTTTGTGTCAATGTGTCAAGATAGCATCTCTGACTTCTGTAAATAAGGAATGTGAGAAGGGGAGGGGGGAACATGGCAGCTTCTATGCCAGGAGAGATTCCATTGAAAGAGAATGTGCTCAGTTCCCTTTAAAGAGAATCTGTATTGTTAAAATCGCACAAAAGTAAACATACCAGTGTGTTAGGGGACATCTCCTATTACCCTCTGTCACAATTTCACCACTCCTCGCCGCATTAAAAGTGGTTAAAAACAGTTTTAAAAAGTTTGTTTATAAACAAACAAAATGGCCACCAAAACAGGAAGTAGGTTGATGTACAGTATGTCCACACATAGAAAATACATTCATACACAAGCAGGCTGTATACAGCATTCCTTTTGAATCTCAAGAGATCATTTGTGTGTTTCTTTCCCCCTGCAGCTATCTTCCACTGAAGTGTCAGGCTGTTTCTTCCTGCAGAGTGCAGACAGCTCTGCCTGTATGTAATTCCTCAGTATGTGAAAGCCCAGCCAGCTCAGAGGAGGATTTATTCAGCTTGTAAAAGATAAGAGAGAAGCTACCCTAATCCTACATAACACACAGGCAGTGTGCAGAGAGGGGCCTGGAGGGGGAGATGCATCACAGAACCACAACACTGAAGAACAGCCTTCCAGACACAGGCTGACAAGTCTGACAAGAGAGAAATAAGTTGATTTATTACAGAGATGGTGATAGTAGAACATGCTGCAGTAAGCCTGAACACATTAGAATAGCTTTTGGAACTTGTAGGATGATAAAAAACAGTATGCAATTTTTGTTACGGAGTCTCTTTAAGGACTACATGGACAGGGGCAATACATCTTTATGGGGCTCCCCTTGACCTCCTGGTGCCCTAATCAATTGATTGGGTTGCTTGGTCGGTAATCAGCACTGCATATGCTTGTGTATGTCGTCGTGTTGCATGTCATTTCAGGTTTTCAGGAACCCTTTAAATGTAAAATAAAAAGTAAACATAACTAGTTCCTATCTGTTTCACCTCAGTAACCTGGCGCTCACTTGTTATTTTAATATTATCGTCTGTATTATGTTCAGGTACATCAAAATGACCTGATTATTTTCAGTAGTAAAACACATTTCCTTTACTGCAGTGACAATTTAAGATAAAATCTGCACACTATGATTATTAAATAGTATTTTCTCTACAGAAAAATTGCATAAATGTTAGGCGGCAAATACAATTCACAGTTCTCTAAGCATTTCCTACATCTTGGGTGGTTGGCTGGGGAGGGACAGCTGGAATATGCAGAAAACCTGAAAGCACCTCACTGTGAGCTCTATCAATATGTTTTCAATATGCTTTCAGCACCTAGAAACGTAGCCAATGTTTTGACTTCCTCTTCATTAATAGTCAATTTCACGAACCTCCTGGAGCATTAGGTAGAATGCAGCTGCTAACTCTATTACTTTGCTGTAGTAGCAGTTTTCCTTTTCCTTGCTGGTGGTGCTTTACATACACATCTATGTATATCTTCTGAATCCAAGAGACTCTTCAAGTTACTAAATATAACTCAGTACAGATTTTGGTGTTGGTAATCTGTAACCTTATGTCAAAAGGGAACTCTGGATAAAATATTCCTTTAAAGTAGACGGATCCAGGTTTCATGAAGGTCGCACCCCATGCGGTCTTATAGGTGCATCGGATGCGCCGTTATCGTCGCATCGCGGTGCGAAATTTCGCGCGCATCGTGCTGCACCGGGACTTTGCACGCGATCTTATTTTATCATCCCTAAACTGAGTTTAGGCGTGAAGAGGGGCTGTTCACAAGCGTGCTAACAGTTAGCACTGCTTTGTGAATCAAGCCCATGGTGTCAAAGAGGAGTCAGTCCTGCAGAGTTTTCCCCTTCCAAAAAAGACATAATTAGGCAGCATTTCCCCCCAGAAATACATATAATAAGGTAGCATTTCTCCCAAAAAAGTACACATATTTAGGCAGCGTCTCCCCCCAAAGTACATGTAATAAGGCACTGTTACTCCCCAAAAGCACACGTAACTAGGCAAAGAAAGGATCCGCACGCTTCAACTGAGTTTACATAAAAAGTATAGTTCATTGCAAAAAATTAACAAATAGACAAAGACATCCACAAGGTCAAACAGACATGTATCAGGCTCAGAGCGTGCCCTTAGTCAAAACTATGCATACTAGTCTATTGGAGAGCACTCCAGAACTCTTTCAAAGCGATGTGCCTGGTCTATGGGAAGGTCAGCACTTCAATCCCACTTAAACGTGCAGTAGGTAGAGACCGGCACCATCTGTATATTTCAAGCTCTTTTATTGATTAAAAAGAAGACACATGACAGTTGAAAATGGTGACGTTTCGGAGGAATAACCTCCTTTCTCAAGCCTTGTCAGTGTCTAGAATATGCTGTGAAACTTTACCCTTATATACACATCCCTATGGAGACATTAACCAATCGTGCAGAACTGCCACTATGTGGCGACCAATGGGGAACTTTTCATTAATATGCATAGCTGCACACGTACACAGACGCGTCACATCCTACGCAATGGGGCGGAGAAGCAGAGCCGAAGGTCCAGACCCACCGCTGAATGCTGACCAACAGTGGGGACTCAGCCGATGACATCACCATCTGTATCTGCCTACCTCTGCAGCGGACCAGATGGGGAACTGAAAACAATAATGGTGCACAAGCCAGCCTGGGGCCCCAGGAACTCTCACTGCCCGGGGCCCCAGAACCAGCATGCAACACCATATGTGAGCGCAGCCAAGCCCTGGATCTGCCACACCCAGGAGCTTGTCCCCAACTGCTCTAAGACTTACCAAACACACAGGAGATACTCACTTCCCAAACAGTTCTCTGCTGCTTATATAAAGCCTGCAGGCTGCTTGTAAGCCAATCAAGAAGTGCACATACACATTACACCTAGTCTGCAGACTAGGTGTAATGTGTATGTGCACTTCTTGATTGGCTTACAAGCAGCCTGCAGGCTTTATATAAGCAGCAGAGAACTGTTTGGGAAGTGAGTATCTCCTGTAAGTTTCAGATGGGGAACTGAGTCTCTCGCCACCGCTCGAAAAGCCGCCTACTGGTCCTGCATCATGCGGACACGTGTGCAGTGATAGTATTCTGCTCAAGTGACCGCCTTAGCGGTGTCACTGAATCCAGGGCAAGCCTTCCGCCCCACTGCATATGGTCCGCTGAGCGAGACAGAAGGGGATTGGTCGCCACATAGTGGCAGTTCTGCACGATTGGTTAATGTCTCCATAGGGATGTGTATATAAGGGTAAAGTTTCACAGCATATTCTAGACACTGACAGGGTGTGAGAAAGGAGGTTATTGCTCTGAAAAGTCACCATTTTCAACTGTTATGTGTCTTCTTTTTTATTCAATAAAAGAGCTTGAAATATACAGATTGTGCAGGTCTCTACCTACTGCAACTTAGTCAAAACTATGACATATATCAGTGAACAAACATGCACAACATTTCAGTCACCGTGACCTTTATCAAGTGCTTTTGATGAAGGTCACACTGACCGAAACGTTGTGCTTGTTTGTTTACTATGTTAAAAAACCACTTTGCATTTAAGCCCAGGTGGATTCCCGGATCTGTTTGAACTTTGTGCAATAGCAGCACTCATTCCTCAGATACCAAGTTGCATGCAATAGTGAGAAGAAGGCACTCCACAGGCTTCAAACTTTCATTTGTTTTATTAAAGCAAAGGCCACATACATGTTACGGGTCACCAGACCCTTCCTCAAGTGGGGAGGAAGGGTCTGGTGACCCGTAACATGTATGTGGCCTTTGCTCCAATAAAAGAAATGAAAGTTTGAAGCCTGTGGAGTGCCTTCTTCTCACTATTGCATGAAATTTGACTAGCAGGAGTGGTGGACCTGCTGGGGAAGTGCACCGGCTCGCTACCTACAAGGTGAGCGTTTTGTGAGTCCCAGGGTGAATATTGGAGATACCAAGTTGCAGCCTGCATAACTTATAATACCCTGCATAGGTAAAAGAAGAAATCTTTAGAGACAAAATTCAGCATTCAAAATTCATACACAAGTTCAGAACCACAATCATTTTTTGTTATCTTGTTAATTAGTCAATTAAACGTGTTACATCAAACGTGATAATCTTTGTAAATTCATTGTTGAATGACAATACTGCCAGCTATGCAAAGCATATTCATAACACGGTTTTTAACAATTTTGAATATTTTATGTAGATGGCTGGCAAGTTTCAGCTTAAAGCGGACCCAAACCAAACATTTTTTTTATTAAAAATATTTAGTTGCACCACTCTGACACATACAAAGATAAATAAACACTCCTTCAAGCGTATGAGCATTTCAGTGCATGCTTTTCACCCTTCTCTTTTTATATCTAGCGTTATACTGGGGGCAGCCATTAGCAATTCCTCCATTGCTGGACACCACCTACTCCACCAGTTTGCCGGAAAAATCCCGGCAATTTGAAAGGAAGGGAGGGGTTCCTCCAATAAATGTAAAATATTTTATATTTGTCATCATGCAGCTGAAAAAAGGCTGCTATTTATCATTATAATTTAGAAAATAGGTTTTATTTCTAAAATCTTGTATTTTTAATTTGGGTCCACTTTAATCAATGTGAGCTCTTGCATACAGTGCTTTAGCTACCTCTTTGTTGTTTCCAGGAAAGTTGTTTCCAAGAGTCACTGGCTTTAAAGGTTTTACGAGCCATGCCTAATATGTCAGGCTCGTGTCCAGAATATTCTGCAATTATACAGCTATCGCTCCTGAGACTTACTTTGCTGAAACCCTAATGCCATACAAATAATGTGGAGCCTTGAAAAGTCAGGCGCAACACGATTTGTTTGCATTAACTCTGTAGGCATTCATCAGGATTCAGAACAGGCCTCTGTGTGACGATAGGACACACTTTCTTTCATTCTATTCTACTAAACAATTATACGGCTTGGCAATTATTATTTTTTTCCTTAAATTGAAAATGCTCTAGCTTTCTTTCCACTGAGTTTCATAATATCTGCAGAATTAAAAGGAGGGCTTCATTAAATAAGTCATGCTTACCATTGTCTGTAATTTACTGCAAAGTAACCAATCAGATTCAAGAGAAGTTTCCATCTTTTAAACTCCACAAAATCTAAATGAGTGTATATAGAGAGAACACAAAACTTAGTTTCATGCCAGTTATTTACAATGCATACAGTTAACATCAGTATTATTACACAAATAGATCTAAAAAGACACTGTGACAAGGATTCAATGTTGTTTAGAGGTTGCTATTTTCAGGAAACTGGAGATTAGAGTTAATAAGTTGTGGGTCACCACCGAACACCAAAAATATTTCTTTTTTTTAAGGAATGGGTAGGAAAAGTAAAGGGGGGGGGGGGGGGCATGTTTTTTCTTCTCTAGATTGAGTGCTGAGAACCTTGTTGTGGGCTTGACAAAGCAATTGACACTAAGGTGCATGAATACCTATGAAGGATTTAGGAGCAGAAATGTAGACCAAGATGTCATTAGCATGTAGAAAATACAAAAACTCAGGGCCAAATATCCAGGTGTACTCCAGAACTGTGCCTGACTTTGATAACTTTTTTTTTTTGATAAACGTCCAGATCTGCCATATCCAAGTGCCCTCTGTACTCCCGATAGAGGATGATCTCAGTGATCTAGAGCAGTGTTCCCCAACCCTGTCCTCAAGGCCCACCAACAGTGCATGTTGTGTGGAAATCCACAGAGGTAGTTAATCAGCTATGTTAAGATGCTAATTACCTCACCTGTGATCTAGAGTGACATATATGGTAGTATTTGTCTCAATAAAAAAAATAGATTTCATGCATTCATTTTCCAGATTTTCTACTTTAGCAGTATATTTTCTGAATGTATCAATATGTATTCATTTTTTATAAGGTTAGACTTAGTAACTTGGCAATTTTTGCAAATGATGAAAAGCCAAAATATGAAACATCCTTCTTGTTTTCTTGTGCATGATAGAAACCATGCAGACTGTCGGTAAAGGGAAACAGGGTGGCTTAAAAAAAAAAAAACTTTACTGAAAGATAGTAGTAGAGTAAAAAATTTAATCAATTAACTACAAAGTGAGAAGTTAAAAAATAGAAGCTAGATGGAGAAATGATTGATGTTTACAATGTAATGTGTTCATGTTGTTTGATGCATGGTGAGCCTGCAGGTCATAATCTTTACTACTGGCAGACATTATATATATTAGAGGGAAATGCTAATTGCTTGGCAGATGGAAACAACCATTATTTCCTACAATGTAATGTGGTTTACAGACAAGAATCTGTGAGGGCCTGACATCACACTGTGGGGCGGGTTTCACCCGTACAGCCGTACAGGTGTCACTGATGATCTATTTGAGAAAAAGAAAAGATTTCTTGTGGGAAAGGAGGCATTGGCTATTGACCATGTTGAAATTCAATCCTTGGTTAAAGTTCCTCTTTTAGTGGCCAGTTCTCTCAGCTTGCACCGCTAGAATCTTGTCTTTGTGTAGATTTCCTTCAGCTCTTCCAGAGTCCCTCCATAACCCAGAAACATACAGCAACGTTTATTGGCTCCATCAAGATTCTCGCTTGACTGCGGTATTCAGGGCTACGGAGTCGGAGTCAAGGAGTCAAAGTTGGAGCAATTTTGGGTATCTGTTGGAATCAGAGTCGTTGGTTTCAATAAAGTGAGGAGTCGGATGATTTTTTAACCAAATCCATAGCCTTTGAAAAAAAAATAGACTAAGGAGCCAGAGTTGAGGAGCCAGAGTTGGAGAAATTTTCGGTACCTGGAGTCGGAGTCGGTGGTTTCACAAACTGAGGAGTTGGAGTCGGTAGATTTTTGCACCGACTCCACACTCCTGGTGGTATTGACATTATATTGTTAACCCCACTGAGGGACAGGTAGTGAAATAAACTGCTTGATAAAATCTGTAAAGCAATGTGGAGAAAGTGTAAGTGCTATACAAATTTGTATTGATAATACATGTGTAGACAAGCATCCAGGTGGTCTTCAAATCTTATCATGGACTAAGTCAGTAATATTATTACCATTGCTTTATTGATCAGAAGACAATACAGCATTGGATTACTTCTCACTATAAAGGCTGTTTTACAAGTAGTCCAAATCTTATATTTTCGGTCATATTATCTGCTAGAAATTTGTTTTCCCTTTTCCCAGTAATACCCCAAAAAATGTTTCCTAAACCATTTATTTTTCCAAGACAAATACTGCAAAAGTTATTTATTTAAAAACTATACAAATATGCAGAGGCCAACCATGGACAAATTGTGATGGAATAATCATTTTCCTAAAGTGTATTTCCTTTCTTTTACGTATTTGTCCGATAGCTGGGATGACCATGAGAAAAACATACAAGCAGATGTTCTCTTAATTTCACAGTATAGCAAAACAAACACTTTTTACGATATTAACTGGACAGAATGGTTCCATAGACTTAACTGATTCAGCACAATGGGTTTCCTGGGAAAAGAAACACATTTACAATAATTGTGAGCTCAGCTTTGACAAATGAAGTCAAGAGTAAAGCTAAATGTCACGCAGCCTTGCTTAAAACTCTGCAGTGCCTGTCTTCTTAAACTGTGTTCTCCTAAGCGTCAGTGGGTTCCACTAATGAATGCAGGCAGACTAGGTCCTTACTGGCTGGCCACCCACCTCTTGTGATCATGCTGTGACCTCTGCAGTGGTTGAGGGGCCACAGGATGATGGTGGATGTGCCTGCATTTCTAGGTCTCTGAATTTCCAACAATAGCAGAACCCATTAGGACTTCGATATTGCAGATTGTAGGTCTGCTAGACATGAGTTTTGTTTGTAGGAAGTAAGTTCAGGATCACTTTATTTCTAAAATTAATAGTTATAGATCTGTTCAAAGGCAGCAGCTCGGATGAAAACATGACTTACAAGAGCATAGCATAAAGGAATTAGTTGCATAACTTGTGCCCTGCCCTGAAGTGGTTAATAATTTTTCTTCTTGCACACATTGACATAATGGTTACAAAATCTTTCTGTCCTATGAACCAAAACTGTACTTTTATGTTTCTTCAACTGGTGCTTATTGATTAGTATCTCTAATGAGTGAGCAAGATAATGGCCAACTAACTTGCAGGGTTTTTTTTGTAGCTAAACAGGGTAAAAGAAAAAACAAAACACCAGAACAGGGATCCTGGACACCCATTATGGTGAAGAGGTCCCATAGTTTAAGGTAACCTTTTCATCCCATGAAAAAGGAAATCAAATACTTGTGGTTGTTCAAGGGTCAGTGTGAAGGCCTTCTACTGGTCCTCAATGTAGCAGCCGCCAAAATAGCTGCAAGTTATGGGGCACTTCTGGTGGTTGCTGTTTGCTATCAAAAAACAACTAGCAAACCACTTTCAGGTCTCATGGGGATGCAGGGAGTACCCCTTATGGAGGGTCTAGTAGAAGCCTCTACAGGGCTTCCTTAGCAGTATAGAGGATATCTGAATTTTATGCTGGAATTTTGGTGAGGTCTTGGATCTTATGATTCCGCTCATGAGCGCAAATCAGCCATAAGGCTCTTCACCCCCTGCACCCACTGCATCAACCCACAGTCATCCTTGGTATGTGTTGCAATTTTTCCTTATATGCACGTTTTTATACTGTACATTGTACTGGATCTTTGAATAAAGTGAATGACAGCTGTGCCGGCGCTAATATAGACGGGTTAGCAGTAGTATCTGTGATCGCTACAGGGAATGAGAATTAAATGGCTGGTATGGACATAAAAATAAGCTCTGCCACTAAATCTTTATACACGCCTTAGATTTTTAGTGTCCAAAATTATGATCTGGGATCATTTTGGGTGACATTAGAGTATATGAACAGGCATCCCCTGATATTAATGGATGGGTATTGTGGGAAACCTCCTGCTCCTCCCCCCCCCCCCCCCCTTTGTAGCATGGAATAAGCTTTTAGCAGCATGTTTGTACATTGATCAATAATAAAATGTAATGTAAAATTATTTCAAGCAAGAAAATTGTAATGTCTCTGTGTATGTAGTCAACAAGAAAAATCTTTGTGCTTAGAGTTTGCTTAGAGCTTGGCTTTAACCCATTAACAGCTTCAAATGAATGATCTCGTTTGAGATGAGTGCACTGCTTTTGTCCTCAGCCTGCAGTGCTGTAAATTCTTGGAATGCTTTGATGTCTCTCTGTTAGCAGAGGCTGTAGAAACTGAAAGCAGAAGTCATGGCAATAAATACACGTAACAGTAATACTAAATAGTAGCAAGGTAATGTAGCAGATAAATAAAAAAAGTGCTAACATAAGTTTGCCTGGAGCACTTGTAAACCTCTAAATAAATTGACTGTTAAAGGGTTAAAGACGAAATTTGTACCAGAAATGCAGTGTGCCTGCTCTTCTCTGAGCTATTCAAGTCCTTGATGAGTTTAAAAGCAGATGAAGACAGATATGGTTAAATTGATCTGCCGATAAGCATCATCATGAGTTGAGAGGAACTGATCTGAAATATTCTAGAAATAGTACTTTTCATTTTTGCTACTTAGAGATTCCAGTGGGAGGGAGATAAATTCATAAGTAATGATTGAAAAGTGAATGTTTACCTTATGCATCATCACAAGTAAGTTCTCTGAAGAACCAGTTAAAAATGTTTCACTGTAGAGAAAAAAACAAACAAACTTATTTGTCAAAGCCAAAAACTTATAATATTTTGCCCAATATCTATGCATGATGAGCAGTGAAGAAATAATTATTCTTCCTAAGGGCTGTAAAATACAAGCTAGATGCTATCCAGAATTTTACTCTATGTCCTAGCAATACTTCAACCAGATTGTGGTTAACATGCTCAACAGGTTGCTAATACGCCTCATCATAGTTCCTTAGCTCTTAGTGTAAAAAAATAAATAAATAAATAAATACTACTATTTAGTATTTCTACTATATATATATATATATATATATATATATATATATATATATATATATACCAAGGGGTGAGCAGCACAAACCAACTTTAATGCAATTTTTTTGCAAAGCATGCACGCAGCAATGGAGACCCCAATCTCCAAAAAAAATATTTAGAAAAATACAGAGGGGCTGCAGCACACAACAGGAAAACAGTGACAGGGGCTCTTGGTTACGCTTTAACGCGCTTAAACTCACCAACTGCGCCAAAGTGTCCCCGATATGGTCCTTCATTTATCTAAGAAAATTTTCTTAATCTCAGACATAGTCTGGTTATCATCAGTTTAATCATAAAATTGACATACACATCACTTTGCATCATTTGGATTTAATGCAATATGATATATGAAATGACAAAGCACTGACATACTTTTTAGTCCAACAGCAAACCATGAAAAATACAAACCCTGGGAGCCAGATCTGGTGTATTACCCCAAACACATGGTACAATGGAGTAGAGTTGGTGAGAGATACTCACAATGGTGGGTTGTCTCAGATGGCAACCACTGTTCATGCTTCGGGGGTTTTATCTTGAGTGTTGCCCCCTCCTAATTTCAGAGACTGGATAGGTCCCTCTCTTCACAAGGTAGTTGAGATAGAAATAGCTACACTAACGCTTTGAACAGTTCATGCTAGAATGTAGCTAAAAATAATGTGACTGACAATTAGAGACACCTAGGGGAAGGAGTATCCTTATCTCCTCATTGATGACACTTCATGTATTGATACATTATACCATTATTGCCAAACAAAAGGATATAGCTAGTGAGACAAGTACTGCTTTAAGCACAAAAAGAGGTGCTTATATCACTAACTATATATCTTTTAAGAAACGAGGAAAGAATACTCCTAACCCGATAGGGCCCTTCTAATTGCCAATCCCATTAAAGCATGAAAAGACATTTTAACTTTATTCAGGCTTTGTGCTGAATATGTATTTAATTATGTCTTTGCAAAAAATTCTAAATGAGTGCTTTGATATTTTATGATGTGTGTAATTTCTCCGGAAGATGGCTAACACGCATGCGCCATTAACTTAAGAATGTTCATCAATTTTCCAAACTACGGTAGTAGTTATGTGCAACTGATTTCAGCAAATGAATTGAATACTTTACATTCTTCAAATGTATTAATATAGATTCAAAATAATTATATTTTTGTTTTTTGCTATGAGAATTACCAGCATTTCTCCTCATATGTTTCTGGCTTAATGGAGGCTTGAATATAGTCTGATTCACATAAAAGAAGCATCTGCAGTTCCTTGTCTGCACCCACAATGTATTATCCATTTAACAACTATTACTATCTACACTATATAGCTACAATAATTATACTATCAGTACCTGTATAACTTATTACTTACTAAGACTTATTCCACAAGCTATCATGCAGCTTTCAAATCCAGTATAATCGGCAGGAGGCCATTATGGGCATGGTAACGTTCAATTCTTGAGGCCTCTCAGAGTGGGGAAGAGATATTTGCTATATAAAAAGGAGAAGGATTTTACAGGCTGATATGAAGTCCAAAGTCACTAAAATGTATTTACCACTTGTCAATTGTTGGAGCCACATGTGGTAAGCATAGATACCGTGTGGCTGTGTAGTGAAGAAATATGGATGATTGGTGAAGATTATAACCACCTAAGTCTGATTCTGCAACTTACTGTATTGTTGCAACATGTTGGGTGAGCGGATGTACTTTGGCATGGATCTTAGGAGAAGGGATCATTGCCGTGCAAGCTATACACCATTTGTAACATATCCTTGTCTATTGATCCTGAGGGGCAATGAAAGGAGAAGCTTTTTATAGAGTGACTTACCACTGATGGCTTTGCTTTTTTTTTTTTTTAATATGATGTTCCTAGTTAGATGTATATTTTTATATTAAAAAATCCTTCTGAAGGAGTACTGCAGTCGAGTGAACTTACAATTTTTCACTACATTGGGATTATGGGGAACCTAAACTTATTGAATAGTTCCTCTTTGTGCTGGACCATCACATGTACCTCTTACCAGTTTACTCTACTTCCACTTTAAAGAAAAGATCTATCCTAACTCCAGAGTGACCTCTGTTCACCTTATGTCTTCCTTTATGGGTCAGATATAGTGATCTGCTAATTATGTTTACGTGAAATTTTGCATAAAATTTTGTAATCCATTCATAATTTTACTACTGTGAATTTAGTACCAAATTTGTAAATGTATTGAGTTCCAAAAAAAAAGATTTTTCCTTTGAATTTTTAAAATTGATTTACTCAAAAACTACAAGGTCTTTTTTGACTTATTCCCACTATTCCCTTTTTTCCCATTTTTCTTTTTTCCCCTTTTTCTCCCCTTTTTGGTGATAATGGTATATATGGGGGCTGTTCTGTTAAACACAGTCGGCACAAAATGATCGTTTGTGATTACGAAATTAATGATTCTTTTTTCTTAAATTTTTGCATTATTATTTTTAATCATAACTGCAAATTATGATGCAAAATTATGATAATGAGTAATGTGTGGCCATCACTAGTCAGGCATGACCCACTGAGATATTCCTTACTCTGGAATTATTTTCTGAAGTTTGATTTACCACATAGTAACAGTGCTCTAAATCACATTACATAGGATTTAAGTGATGTAGAAAATGGTACTTGGCTAGCAGCAAGACTGTTAATGTATCATATAGCTACTGTACAGTATGTACACAGTGAGAATAAGAACATTAATGAAAATGACCCACAAATACCATCACCTGTTTCTTCCTGGAGCTACATAGAGAAATTCCATATCAGAAAAGTTATCTCTGTGTTTATTTTTACTTCTTTCCATCCAATATGCTGAATGCATTAGTTGTATAAGTTGAAAAAAAAATCATCCATCAAGTTCAATCTCTTTTTTCAGCTGTAGTTATTTTGATCTAGAGGGGGCAACACAAATACTCCCTTTCAGATTGATATGTTGTGTCTCAAAGCTGTTATCAGTCAAAGCAACTTCAGGCTGAGCATGACATTTATAAGGGATTTACACTTCCTTTCAGAAAAACTCAGGGCTTACAATGCAGCAATGCAGCTCTATATATGCCAAAGGTTAATGGCAGACATGATTTTAGATAGTTTACTGAGTTTTATGTATATTTAAGCCAGAGTCAGCTCACTGCGTTTCAGAATACTCAGATAGCTGATGGTGACTCTGAACCACTTGGAAAGTATAGGTGGCTAAAAGAGACTAAAAAGCTCTAACTAAATAGCAATGCTTAGTATAATTTGCCTTCTCAAAGCAGAGGGCATTTGCAATCAGGGCCGGTTATCTCATGAAGCAAGGTGAAACATTTGCATCAGGCGCAGAGATTACAGGGGCAGGATGTTAGTACTGTGTTTACACTAACAAGCATGCAGTCAGAGTAGGAGGAGAAGTGAGATGAGAGCAAGTTGAAGAAGTCATCATTGGGGAAAAGCAGCGTGTTGAGTTGTGTGGGAAGTCTGACAGTGAGTGAGGAGGGGGGAGGCAGGAGAGCAGCAGTGTTTCATTTGACTTGCACAGCAGAAGGGAGGAGGTGACCCTGCCGTCCTGACTGAGGAGGAATGGAGTGGCTGAGGGTGAGCAGTTTGTTTGTCACAGACTCACAGCCAGCCAGTGTGCTGTGAGGGGGGGTTGTGCATTCTCAATTTCACAAGTTTGCGTCAGGCAGCAAAAATTTTAATCAGGCAGTAAGATTTGCTTCAGGCAGCATTGTAATCGTGATCGCTCAAAAACTGCAAGAAAGCGATGCTTGCATCGTTTTTGCATTTGCCGATAATTGCGAAACGCCGGCAGTTGTAGCAGTGAGATCTTTGCCATATACGTTATATTGCACTAGCGCTTTAAAAAGCGCTAGCGATCGCTGGTGATTCGGCGATTAGGTAAACGCCCGCTAAACGCCCAAGTGTAAATCGGCCCTAATGGAAAGATGATTTTTAATAACCTCACACAGCCAAATAAATAAAAAACTTGTGCAGCACTGATCTATTTTCATGGCAACTTAAAAGCAGATTTACTCTTTCAAGGATACGTGAACCTAGAACATGGTAGAAACCTACATCTTTAATTATTTTACGTTAAAATGCCAGTTGCCTGGCTCTATTAACCATTTTTTCTGGTGTCAAAAGTTACCAAAGATGAAAAACAGAGCATGCAGGCTTTGGTGCTCAACCCTTGGTGCAATAGTTTGAGGTTGTGTGCTGTTGCTATGGAGGAGGGATGAGGGGCGAGGCACACAAAGTTTGGCTTGCGGCTGAGACAATGTGGCAATTTGAATCTCTTGGTAATGCATCGCAAAGGCTGTACACATGCTAGATTCTTGGCTGGGCTGACCTTGATCAACCACCTTTCAAGAGAAACCTTTAGCATGTGTCTGAGGTTTAACCCTTGAAGTACTGGACAGGTCTGGCCCCTCAAGGGCTAAAGCCCTCCTTTTCCTATTTTCACACTTCATCGTGATTAGCTCACAGTGATCACAAGGTCAGAAGCCAATGTTCAGCTTTAAAAGGCAGTAAACAGAGCATAGAGTTCAATCCCCTACATACAGAAGTGGTTACGTTACACACCTAGAACAAACATGTATCCAATGAAGTCTTAACAGAGTGAAAACGTGCTCTGCATACTTGTTCGCGGTTGATGGTTTAGACAGCATTAAAGGAAACCAGAGGTGAAGCATAGTCAAAGTTTTATACTTACCTGGGCCATCTACATAGATTGCTCCCATGCTGCCGTCCCCAGTCTTCTGCAGCTCCGGTACCAGGCCCCGTAACTTCAGCATTCTCAGGCCAGTGTGATGCATGCTGATGCATGCGTAGTGTGCTCCCTGCATCTCTCTCCAGCGGAGAATAGTACTGCGCCCGCACTGTACTATTCTCCACCAGAGAGAGACGAGAGAGCTCACTGCCGAAGTTACGGGACCCGGTACCAGAGCTGCAGAAGACTGAGTATGGCGGCGTGAGAGCAATCAGTGCGGATTAAGTTGGAGGAAGCCACAGTTATGCATAAAACTTTGACTATGCTTCGCCTCTGGCACACTTTAAAGGCAGAGCATAAACACAGTAGAATTTTCAGAAGAAAACTTGCCAATGGCGTCTTATATATTCCTTTCAGTTCATGGTTCCTTTCTGCTTCCAAAATGAATTCTCGTTCCACTTCTATTAAGAATTCAGGAGGTGAATTAATCTTTTAATCAGACCCATTAACAGCAAAATGAGGTCTTAAAATAATGAATAACACATTTCACTTGATTCCAACTGCCTGCCTTCCAAAATCCACTTGGGTTGGATTAAAAAATACAACACCCTGGGCTCCTGAGCTGGAAGTGCTCGTCTAGACTTTGGGAATGTTTTATAAGGCAATCCATAGCAAATGCTACGAACAAAAGACATTTTTTAAAAAAAAGTATCAATAATTTTATTACACAACTTTCCTTGGCACGCTCTTACACAGCACAACAGAAAGAGGGAATTCATGGATCTTTTCCCTGTTTTTTCTTGTCTATCATTGTTTTTCACATTTAAATTAATTAGAACAAATAAACTTCCATGACAGCTGTTGAAAATTCCATCTAATCGATCTACATCTGAGCCCTGAACACTTTAATTTGAGCAGCTGGAGCTATACATTGATCAACTTACTCTTTAATGTTCTGCAATAAATGAACAATCTGTTTTACTCTGAAACAAATTAAGCCAGCAATCCTTGCTTAGTTTAGCGTTACACAAATTTTAGGCGCAGCCGTTCTATAGATTTCCTTTTATTACACTGTAACAGTCTGCTTAGGTGGAGAAAAATAAAACAACATCCTCTTGAAACAACAAAAATGCTCCCTTTGTAGTTTTTTCTTCTTTGTAATTGTCACAATAATGATGTAAACAGGATATTAATAATTAAGGAAGAATTTGCCTCGGACTTACATTTTGAATTAATGGTTTGATTTGGTGTGGTCCTTATTCATATGGGGCGTGTTAATTAGTATTTTTAGCATGTGTCTTCTTTTTTGTAGGAGGTTTTATGATGGCTGTTCAATCAGTCTGGCACTTTGGCACAGATGTTTCACAAATGTGAAGGTTTTTTTCTTTTTTTTGGTTTATGTTTAAGAGGCATTGCAATTTACATAGCTGTCCAAGCTTTGCATGTTTTCACCGCTATATGTCAAGGGAAAAGCTGTTGCTTAATCTGAGCAACTTTAAAACTGATCTACATTCATGATTATTGAAATAATTGACAAGCTCTTGGCTGTTAACAATGCTGACAAGAAAAAAACATGCATCTGTTACTATAACAAATAAGGACTGTTTTACTGAAATATTGGCAATACGGAGCATATTGGAGACCTGAGATAATCCTCCGTAAGGGGCATGGATTCTTTAACAATTGTTTGTGGTTAGGTGGCAATTGGCTTTTTTGCCTCTTGTTTCTTGGAAGGACGTATCGCTGGATTGATGAAGCGGAGGGAGACAGTGGAAGCCTCTTGAGGATCTAGAGGATTCCTTTTCCCGAGGTAAGTATCTAACTTTTAAATTTTCAATGCCCACAACTTTGCTTTAATCCTAACATGGATCAAACCATAGAGAAAATTGCTTAACCACTTGCCGACCGCGCACTCATAACGCGCGTCGGCAAAGTGGCAGCTGCAGGACCAGCGACGCAGATCTGCGTCGCCGGCTGCAGGCTGATTAATCAGGAAGCAGCCGCTCGCGCGAGCGGCTGCTTCCTGTCAATTCACGGCAGGGGGCTCCGTGAATAGCCTGCGGGCCGCCGATCGCGGCTCGCAGGCTAAATGTAAACACAAGCGGTAATAATCCGCTTTGTTTACATTTGTACAACGCTGCTAACAGTAGCAGCGTTGTACCAGATCAGCAATCCCCGGCCAATCAGTGGCTGGGGATCACTGTCACATGACAGGCAGGAGCCTGTTAGAGGCTGCACAGGACAGATCCGTTCCTGTGCAGCCTCCGATCTCTCGGGGAACGGAGGGAGGAGAGGTAGAGGGGGAATCCTGCGGTGGAGGGGGCTTTGAGGTGCCCCCCCCGCCAGCCACACGCAGGCAGGAGCGATCAGACCCCCCAGCACATCATCCCCATAGTGGGGAAAAAAGGGGGGCGATCTGGTCGCTCTGCCTGGTGTTTGATCTGTGCTGGGGGCTGTAGAGCCCACCCAGCACAGATCTGCTAAAACAGCGCTGGTCCTTAAGGGGGGGGGGGTAAAGGCTGGGTCATTAAGTGGTTAAATGACATCTGAGTTAAAAATAAGCTGATGAGAAAAACAATTGCATCTATTCTCCTTCTCCTAAAAATGACTTTTTTAGATATCCCACAGTTTTATTTTATACTAGCTGGTCACCCGGCATTGCCCGGGTATGTAATTGGCTAGTGTTAGCTCTGTCCACTTTTTCTAATCCTGACACACAATTACTCAAGGATGACCTAGTTTGTGAGCTTTGCAGTCTTTGGCATCAATAACTGGCATTGAAATGAAATAAATCTAATTGGCTGTGGCTCCACTCCTTTGAAAATCAATAGGTGATTTTTGATTAGCTTTTGTAGGCTCCACCCACTTTTCTGAATATTAATCCCAGTCACCCAGTGACCAACTGTGCAAAGTTTAAGAACCCTGCCATGGACAGTGTAAGAAAAACAAAAGTTTGCTTTCTTAAAACAGAAAGAATTTGCGATAATTCAGGTTGGAGTGAGCTTAAAACGTCGCCCAGTGCATCACTGTTGAATATATGCAAATTAACAATTGTTACCCTTAAAAGCTAAACACACCTCCAGAACTGCTGGAATGCAATGATGTGTCATTTTGTTAATTTGCACAGAGTCATAATAATCCACCATGCATAAAGTCTGTTTTGGATTGTTCGATCCTCATCAGTGCATGGTATGGTTTAATTTGGCTCTATGCAGTAGGGCTTGTAACACCGAGAGGTACAGACTAACCAGCAAGCTCATGGTGATCCAGAACTCATTGGAGTGTGTAAGGGACTACAATGGTCCTAAAAGCACCCTTACTAAGATGTTAAGAAAAACAAAAGTTTGCTTTCTTAAAACAGAAAGAATGTGCGATAATTCAGGTTGGAGTGAGCTTGAGATGTCCCCCAGGGCCTCACTGCTGAATATATGCAAATTAACCATTGTGCCTCAAGCTAAACACACCTCCAGTGTAACAGTGTAAGAATGGCTGCAGTTTACATTTTCCAGTGAAATTTGTATTTGTCTCCGCCCCCTTTTTGGTTATGGGAATAAAAAGTATCCTATACTTTATTCCAGGTAATGTACTATGTGTGTGCCAAATTTCAGTTTACATTCTAGCAGTGAGATTTGTATTTTTCTCCACCCACTGACGTCCTAATGTTTCCTGGGTATGTATTTGGCTGCTGTTGGCTGTGGCCACTTTTTCTAACCCTAACACACAATTGTCAATAGTCAATGACCAAGTTTGTGAGATTTGTGGTCTGTGGCATGAATAATTTTCATTGAAATGAAACACATCTGATTCACAGTTTTTGGCCCCACCCCTTTTCTAAATATTTAACCCCAGTCACCCCATGATTAACTGTACCAGGTTTGAGGCTTGTGCCATTAACAGTGCAAAAATGGCAGCAATTAAATATTTGCCTTGGAAATCAATAGGTGAATTGTGATTGGTTTTTGTAGGCTCCACCCACTTTTCTGAATATTAATTCCAGTCACCCAGTGACCAACTGTGCAAAGTTTTAGAACCCTACAAATAACAGTGTAAGAATGGCTGCAGTTTACATTTTCCCAGTGAAATTTGTGTTTGTCTCCGCCCACTGATGACTTGGCATTGCCCAGTTATGTATTTGGCTGGTGTTGGCTCCGCCCACTTTTTCTAACCCTAACACAAAATTACTTAATGACCAAGTTTGTGAGCTTTGCGGTCTTTGGCATCAATAATTTGCATTGAAATAAAATAAATCTGATTGGCTGTGGCTCCACCCCTTTTCTGAATTTAAACCCCAATCACCCAATGGCCAACTGTACCAGGTACAGGTGATTAACAGTGCAAGAATGGCATCAATTAAATTTTCCCCTTAAAGATTAATAGGTGGATTTTGATTGGCTTTTGTAGGCTCCACCCACTTTTCTGAATATTAATCTCAGTCACCCAGTGACCAACTGTGCAAAGTTTGAGAACCCTACCATTAAAAGTGTAAGAATTGCTGCAGTTTTTATTTTCTCAGTGAAATTTGTATTTGTCTCCGCCTACTGATGACCCGGCATTGCCCGATTATGTATTTGGCTGGTGTTTGCTGTGCCCACTTTTCCTAACCCTAACCCCAACACACAATTACTCAATTACTCAATGACCAAGTTTGTGAGCTTTGCGGTCTTTGGCATCAATAACCTGCATTAAAATGAAACAAATCAGATTGGCTGTTTGGGGCTCCACCCCCTTATATAAATTTAAACCCCAGTCACGCAATGATCAACTGTACCAGGTTCGAGTCTTGTGCCATTAACAGTGCAAGAATGGCAGCAATGAAATATTCCCCTGAAAAATCAATAGGTAGTTTTTGATTATTTTTGTAGGCTCCACCCACTTTTATGA
Source organism: Hyperolius riggenbachi (assembly GCF_040937935.1). Classification (NCBI taxonomy): domain Eukaryota; kingdom Metazoa; phylum Chordata; class Amphibia; order Anura; family Hyperoliidae; genus Hyperolius; species Hyperolius riggenbachi. The sequence continues at coordinate 180,646,134 of NC_090646.1, forward strand.
ATATTAATCCCAGTCACCAAGTAACCAACTGTGCAAAGTTTGAGAACCCGACCATTAACAGTGTAAAAATGGCTGCTGTTTACATTTTCCCAGTAAAATTTGTATTTGTCTCCGCCCACTTATGACCCTGCGTTGCCCGCTTATGTATTTGGCTGGTGTTGGCTCTGCCCACTTTCCTAACCCTAACACAATTAATCAATTACTCAATTACCAAGTTTGTGAGCTTTGCGGTGTTTGGCAACAATAATTTGCATTGGAATGAAACAAATCTGATTGTCTATTTGTGGCTTCACCCCCTTTCTGAAATTGAACCCCAGTCACCCAATGATCAACTATACCAGGTTTGAGGCTTGTGCCATTAACAGTGCAAGAATGGCAGGTGTGAGGCTTGTGCCATTAACAGTGCAAGAATGGCAGAAATATTCCCCTTGAAAATTGACCAACTGTGCAAAGTTTGAGAACCCTACCATTAACAGTGTAAGAAAAACAAAAGTTTGCTTTCTTAACACAGAAAGGATTTGCGATAATTCAGGTTGGAGTGAGCTTGAGATGTCTCCCAATGCATCACTGCTGAATATATGCAAATTAACCACTGTTACCCTTAGAAGCTAAACACACCTCCACAACCGCTGGAATGCAATGATGTGTCAGCTTGTTAATTTGTACAGAGCCATAATAATCCAACATGCATACAGACTGTTTTGGATTGTTTGATCCTCATCAGTGCATGGCATAGATTAATTTGGCTCTATGCAGTAGGGCTTGTAACACCGAGAGGTACAGACTAACCAGCAAGCTCATGGTGACCCAGAACTCATTAGAGTGTGTAAGGGACTACAATGGTCCTAAAAGCCCCCTTACTAAGATGTTAAGAAAAATAAAAGTTTGCTTTCTTAAAACAGAAATAATTTGCGATAATTCAGGTTGGAGTGAGCTTGAGATGTCTCCCAGGGCATCACTGCTGAATATAGGCAAATTAACCATTCTACCCTTAGAAGCTAAACACACCTCCAGTGTAACAGTGTAAGAATGTCTGCAGTTTACATTTTCCAGTGAAATTTGTATTTGTCTCTTTTTGGTTATGGGAATAAAAAGTATCCTATACTTTATTCCAGGTAATGTACTATGTGTGTGCCAAATTTCATTCAAATCCGTTCAGCCGTTTTTGCGTGATCGAGTAACAAACATCCAAACATCCAAACATCCGAACTTTCCCATTTATTATATTAGTAGGATTTAAATCTAGTTTTTACGTTTTAACTGTTTCATTGTCTCTGCTCAATGACATCTTTATTGAAGTATGCTAGAGCTCAAATCTGTGAATTATTGACCCTTTTTATCTCTTTCTTGCTCTCAGAAACCATTTACTGACAGGAAAGTGTTTTATGGCTGCAATTACTAATCAGTGAGGGTTATGCTATAGTCTGACCCAGTCCGACCCGGTCACGGCCCGGACAGAAACTGTCACTTGCATACCCGATTTTTCAGGCAGAGAAAGAAAAAACATACATACACATGTCTATCTCATCATGTCACATGTCACCTTGGTTGTCCTTTAAAGGACAACTGTAGCCTTAAAAAAGAGAGATATTCACCTGTGTCCCCTTATTCTCCTGCCAGCCCCCCATTCCAGTCTTAGACATGTTGAATGTCGAAGAGGCCTTCGGGTCTCCTCGGAAGGCCACGGAGGAACTCAGGGCTCTGGCGAGCGGCTCTCTACTGCCCACGCGCGACAGTGCATTTTGTCTGCAAGCAATCCTCCCAGATACTTTGCACGTTCGTCTCTCATTTTTGCTTTGCTTAAGTTAACGATAGTCTATGAGAAATCAGTGTAAGGTAAGGGTTTGTCGCCCAGACAAAAATGTGAATACAGTTTCACACTTTTTAAACGGAAATGCAATTTTGCATAGACTTCCATTGCATGTGCAGAAATTGTGTTCTTGCAAAATCGCTATTCACATGCAATATTTGATAACTGTGGACCCTGCCTAATATGTTTATTAAGCTTAGGTGCAATAAAGTTTTGTGATGTGTTTCCATTGGAGTCAGTCCAGGTAAAAAATGTGTAACTTTTGTGTGAATATAATACAAATTTGCATAATTTTTGAAGGGTATCTACGGTTACTACTAGGCACAATGTGCTAATATTTTTGATGCCGGGAGCTAAGTGAGGGCTGATTTATAGCCATTTTTGGTTCATCAGAATGTTCCTAAAACTGTGGCAATTTTTTTTACAAGAATCCTAATGAAGGTATATTTATTTTTTGAGAAAAATGTGAATCTTCTGCAATGTGTAGTGACGTCATTGGGACATGATTGAGAAAAAGCTTCTTCTAAAAAAATGACCATTTCATGAAAATTCAGATTTGAAAAACATATTTTTCCTGGCAAGAACAAGATTTTCAGTTTTGTAGGCTGAGCCCAGAACTGATCTGACAGTCTTCTGGGATTAAGATGAAATTATCTCTCCCCATCCCTCCTTGTGGCTGAGAAGTGACCATCATTTCTTCTGCATTGCTTTAGAACTAAAAGGGTGGGTCACATGTGTCTTTTTTTAACCTAATTTCAAGCTTTTTAACAATATAGCTGTATATGTAACCAAGTACATCATTAAAAGATTTAAAACCAAACGTTCCCAATACCATTGCTTGGAAAAGTGATCAAAGAAAAATGAACAGCAGACAAAATTGAATTTGCATGACAAATTTAATGCTCACCATATTTTGCCAAATGTGTTCTTTGCTTGCAAAGAATGTGAATTAATGGCCAAAGTGTATCTTTGATGAAAAAGAAAAATCGGGAATCCAAAAATCCTCAGTGACTTACGTATGTGGCAAAAATATTTGAGTGGTTGCTTTAAGCGCACTAATCTTTTTGGCATATTGCTCTTTCCCAGCTCAGACACATAGATCAGTCCCCAGCCTTACACTCTTCCCCAATAAATCTTCCCACACAGTACGGAAACACCCTAAGCTGTTTAAAGAAAGGGGACAATAACCCAGTGTGATTGATACTCTGCTGCTAATCAACAAAAAATACATTTACAAGAAGATGGGACAAATGGGACAAAGGGAAAAGGAAACATCAATTGGATGCATACTTATTATGTTAAAGCTATTCCTGTAGTCTAGGCACATTTTCATAGATGCATTTCTCAGAAATGCAATTGCAAATTGCAAATCAAAATATGTATTTACAACTTTATTGCAGAAACAAATCTAAAAATGCAGGCTACAAGCTGTTAGTAGTACAAAGCTACTGCATTACGGACATCTTGCTGCTTTGCTCTCCCTTTTCTGTTTTCATCTACTCATCTGTCCCCAGCGGTGTTAAGTGGGTGTGACATAATGGTGGGTGGGCAAACTGTGACCACTGTTTAAGGCACATCTCTCTAATGACTTAACAGTCAATAAAAAATATGTCCTTTACTAGGGGGTGGGGCTTTGACCTTGTAGTTGGCCCTGCCCTTAATATATCACACTCTACAGTGCAGAAGGGTTTATCTTGAAAGTAATTGGAAGGTGGTTAGAAGGGAGAAAGGCTGCAGCTGTTTACACAGTTGTGCTGGTGCAGTGGCTGAGCTAAGAAGCTCTGGGTCTCAGTGCGGGTTTCACATTGGCAGGTTTTGAAAAGATTGGGTTCCCTCAAGCACTCCATTCATAACAATTGATATGGAGGGCCAAATCCTGACAAGCAGGGATAGATGGCAATGTTTCCCAAGACAGGCTGCATCTGAATGACTAGCAGCATAGATGAGCAAAGCCTAATTATAGCCAGAATACACAAAATACACATCTTGCATTCAAAACAGGTGCGCCAAAATAAACATAATAGAAGATATTAGCTCCCAAAACAGTTTGCATGCAGAGTGTTCTGTACTAACTAGAGCCTTTGACCACAATGAGGTTGTCCTTCATGAACCCTAAATCCTGCAAAGGTCAGCAGAGCAGAGAAAGAGAACAGTTTGTTGAAGATTTTCATTACTCATACAGAGGTGATAGTTACCAGCATAGCATCAATAAAAATGTAATGCAGCAACTGGAAGAGAGGCGCATATGGTCCCCTCTGGTCCAGGGACCCTGATGTGGTTGCAGTCTCTGCATCCCCTATTGCTACACCACTGTCCTGGTAACTGATAACAGGTTACAACCCAAAATTTTGTTATTACTTTATTACAAAAAAACGACAACGAAGGTTTGAAAATAAATTGTGATTGCAATGTGTTCTATCTCATCCTTCCAGCCAGCCACCAACTAAGTTCAAAGCAATCAGAAATGAGCTTCAAATGCAGCAGAATAGGACAAGTTAAACATAATTTTGAATGCATTTCAAATTCAGCACAAAAGTGCTCCATAAGAGCCCAAAACTGCTCCATAGGATTTCATCAGGAACTAAAATCCGCGTACGTTAAAAAGGGGCGCTGGGAAAAAAGGGCGCCGGGTTTTTAACGATAAGCATGGATAACGTTTAAAAATGTATTGTACTGTATTTCGTTTAAAATTAATGTTTTTTAAAGTTATAAATCATTAAATAATGTGCATTAAATCGGCAATTGTAAAAACGTTAATCTTTCGTTTAAATACTGAAACGTATAATAACGTTAAAAAAAAATAATTACTAAGTAACCCTCCCTGTACCTACCCCTAACCCCTAGACCCCCCTGTTGATGCCTAAACCTAAGACCCCCCCTGTTGGTGCCTAAGTAACCCTCCCTGTACCTACCCCTAACCCCTAGACCCCCCTGTTAGTGCCTAAACCTAAGACCCCCCTGTTGGTGCCTAAACCTAAGACCCCCCTGTTGGTGCCTAAACCTAAGACCCCCCTGTTGGTGCCTAAACCTAAGACCCCCCTGTTGGTGCCTAAACCTAAGACCCCCCTGTTGGTGCCTAAACCTAAGACCCCCCTTTTGGTGCCTAAATCTAAGACCCCCTGTTGGTGCCTAAACCTAAGACCCCCCCTGTTGGTGCCTAAACCTAAGACCCCCCTGTTGGTGCCTAAACCCAAGACCCCCCTGTTGGTTTTTTCGTTTAAAAATAATGTAAAAAAAAAAAAAAAATGTACTGTTTTTCGTTTAAAAATAATGTTTGAAAAAAATTGTACTGTTTTTCGTTTAAAAATAATATTTAAAAATGTATAAATCATTAAATAATGTGTAATCATGAGAAGCAGTAATAAAACATTAAGTCTCCGGGCGCCGCTTTTAAAACGTTATTTTTCACCGGCGCCCTTTTTTCCTATCGGGCGCCCATTAAACGATATTTATTATAGGAGTGAATGGCGGCGCCCGATTTGTCCACTAGCCTCAGGCGCCCGAATGTACTGTTTCCCTAAAATCCTTCGTTTAAGGTGCAGTCAAAGTGCTGCAGAAACTCTGCTAACATATAAAAATAAATGTCCATATACATTATACACAACTCTGAAAAAGGAGAGGCAACATTCCAAAGAAGCATAGCCTGCCTTGTCAGTGGTCATTCATTGAGTGATAGCCTCCAAAATAAGTAAACCTTAAACTGGTATGAATATGTGTGTGTCAGGGAACAGTTTATGAGAGAGAGCCATTGTTCCCCTTCACATCCTTGGTTGGTTACTCAACATTGTGTGATCCTCCACATGACAAGTTTTACACTGATCTGGGCAGATTAGACCTAGAGCAGGAAGATCAGGTTTTCTAATTTTATTATGGGCTACAAAACCTGCATACTTATTTTAGGGCGGTCACTCACAAAGCATTATAGCTGGACGTTCAGCACTGAAACTAGGAAAGTAGCATGTCTTAAAAGAAGGACAAGATGGCAACATCTGTATCTCCCTAATGAAAGGTGTACTTTAATGTGAATCTGAGATGAGAGTTATATGGATGCTGCAATATTTATTTCCTTTTAAGTAATACCAGTTGCCAGGCTATCCTGCTGATCCTCTGCCTCTAATACTTTCAGCCATAGACCGTGAACAAACATATGCAGATCTGGTGTTTCTAACCATATTGTCAGAACTGACAAGATTAGCTTCATGCTTATTTCTGGTGGAATTTAGACACTACTGCAGCCAAATAGATCAGCAGGGCTGCCAGGTCTAGTATTGTTAAATAGGAAACAAATATGACAGCCAGGGCTGTTTCTTGGGCAGTGTGGGCAGGGCGACCGCACTGGGTGCGGACTGCAGGCAGATGGACATAACCACTAGGGAGCTGGTGACACGTGGTGCAACCAAATAGAAGAAGAGAGAAGATTACCAGCTTGATCACCTTCCTTGACTCCTCCTGGGCTGCCTGAATCTGACGTCAAGTCATCATCACATCACCACCGCGTGATGACACCTGATGTCCTGTAGTGGTACTGCAGACTGCACAGCGCCCATGCAGGAGTCGGCTTTCTGGGCTCTCTTCGCCTGTGTATTTTGCTGGTCCCTGCTTCCTCCTGGATGAGCGGCTGGTCACTAGTAAGTAGGAAGATCTACTGGTGACTTGTGGTTGTGTGACTGTCCCTAAAGAGTAAGGGCTCACGAGTCCACGGGGGTGGGGCGCAATTTTTACACCTTCACCCTGGGTGCAATTTAGCCTAGAAACTGCCCTGTTGGCAGCCTCCATATCACTCTCAAATCGGGTTCACCATAACTAAACAAGAGTTTTTTGTTAAAGACAGGAGTAAACATATAACTATGCTCTAAAGATTAGCTTCACTTAGATCGTTTTGACCGAAGAGTTTAAAGTAAACCTGTGGCTTTTTAAAATGAAGAACCCTCGGGAGAGGAAAACCTCTGGATCTTAAAGAAGCTTTCCCAATCCTCGTATGCAATCTGTTTCATCACTGGGACCCCCAAAGAGTGTCCTTCCTGCGCACGCACACTAGCACCACCCCGCTCAGGTTCTGGCTGTATTTCTAGTAGTAGTCAGCAGCATATTCACTTGCAGAATTGCAGATGCCTTGTGAAGTGGGAGCTGGAGCAAGCTGGCAAACCAAATACCCTCAATGGGGAGATTCACTGAAAGAATGTGAATGTTAGAACTTTGACTCACTTTAAAGGTTCACATCAAAGCACTAACATTTCACAAGACTCTCTACAGGCCATAGTGAGCAGACAACTTATGTAATGAATATAGACTTAACCTGCTGAGCGGTCTGGACGAGCTCAGCTCGTCCAACACCGCCAGAGGCTGCCGCTCAGGCCCTGCTGGGCCGATTTCCACCAAATAAAAAGCAGCACACGCAGCCGGCACTTTGCCAGCCGCGTGTGCTGCCTGATCGCCGCTGCAGCGCGGCGATCCGCCGCGTGCAGCGGCGAAAGAGGGTCCCCCCAGCCGCCCGAGCCCAGCGTAGCCGGAACAAACAGTTCCGGCCAGCGCTAAGGGATGGATCGGAGGCGGCTGACGTCAGGACGTCGGCTGACGTCCATGACGTCACTCCGCTCGTCGCCATGGCGACGAGGGAGGCGAAACACGGAGGCCCGCTCATTGCGGCCTTCCGTGTTATTCCTTGCCGCCGGAGGCGATCGGAAGATCGCCTCCGGAGCGCCCTCTAGTGGGCTTTCATGCAGCCAACTTTCAGTTGGCTGCATGAAATAGTTTTTTTTTAATTTAAAAAAAACCCTCCCGCAGCCACCCTGGCGATTTAATCAGAACGCCAGGGTGGTTAAGATGCTATTATACAATAACTGTACTAATTGAACTAGTTCAAAATTACTGTTATTTTTTCTGGAGAAAACAATCTGTCTTTTGTGAAATGTCAGATGGTCCGGTCCCCATCTGTGTGACTTCAATGGAGCCAATAAGATTTTTGTTTGTTTTTCAGCCTTAATGAAACCCTTTTGTTGTGCGTCTGTTGCACAGGCATGCAGCCAAGTCGCGAGCCTTATGCGAGTGTCGCTGTGACCAAAGGGACTCAAGCTAATTGCTTAGATTTTTAAAGAACCAAAGCGTCAGCCAAATGAACTCTGGCCACTTTAGCTAATATAATTGATATCCCGCCACTTGCACATACTTAGGATTGCCATATGATATCACTTATAATTCTCCTGTCTTCAGGTGTTGTTTGACCTCTTTCATTAGTTGTCAGCACTTCCTTTTGCGCTTTTAAATCCAAGTGGTAGACTGTCTAGCCACTATGTCATCCTAAATAGCCCCTCACACCTAGTAAGTATCTCTTCATTAGAGCCGTGAGAGTACTGCATACATCTCAACTGTGTGTCATTACATGGAGCTACTTATTGTTGAACAGCTATTTTATTTATCCATTCAACATTTTATTATTATTATTTAGTATTTATGTAGCAATGATATCTTCCGCAGCGCTGCAGAGTATATTGTCTTGTCACTTAAATGACACCCGAGGTGAAAAAAACCGAATTAAATTTATATTTAAATCTACTTTTTACGTTTTTACTATTTTATTGTTTTTGCTCAATGACACATTAGTTGAAGTATGCCAGAGCTAAAATCTATGAACTATTGACCCCTTGTATCTCTTTCCTGCTCTCAGAAGCCATTTTCTGCTAGGAAAGTGTTTTATATCATATTCATGATTAAGGACCAAGTTTAGGTCCGAAACATGTCAGCTTTTGTATGTCCTGTTGCTGTTTTGGGATAAGTCCTTAATAAATTCTTGGAGACATTGAAGCAGACCCACACTCTTCTTTCATCTGTTTACTGGCTTAGGCATCCCAGGTCCAGCTCTGTCTACTGCTGGAATGTAGCGGTGTATTCCTTGTGTTTCTTTTGAAAGTGTTTTATAGTTGTAATTCTTATCAGTGAGGGTCACACTGTAGTCTGACCCAATCCTGACTCAGACAGGAACTGCCACTTACATACCTGATGTTTAACTCTTTCAGGAAGAGAAATGAAAAAAAGGAACACAACATAGTTATTTGTGTGCTAGGCACTGTACATACACATGTCTATCTCATCATGTCACATGTCACCTCGGGTAACCTTTAACTGTCCCTCAGAGGGGCTCACAATCTAATCCCTACCATAGTCTTGTGTCTTTGTTTGTATGTACCATCTAGTGTATGTATTGTAGTTCAGGGTCAATTTAGGGGGAAGCCAATTCACTTATCTGTATTTTTTGGAAGGAAACCTCAGTGCCCAGAGGAAACCCACATAGATACGGGAGAACATACAAACTTTGTGCAGATAGTTTTGATTGCATTTATACAGTTTAGTGCTGTATACTTGTTACTTGTTTTAGACGTTTCATTTTGTGGTAGGATTCATTTTAGTTTTACCAATTTATACGTATACTAGTGACCTTAGCCCATTTAAAAACGGGCTAGGTCTGTCATGACTTTGCCGCGCGCACTCCTGCTGCGCGCACGTGACGCGGTCGCATGCCCGCCTCGCGCACGTGACGCAGTCGCACGCCCACCCCTTCTGGTCCCGTCCTCCTCTGGCTCTCGGCAGTGTCTCTGCGTCTTGTCCCTGCACATGCGCAGTGCAAAAAAGCACTGACACAGGGACAGACGCAGGGACACTTGCATATTAATATAGAGCAGGGGTCTCAAACTCGCGGCCCGCGGGCCATTTGCGGCCCTCGATACAATATTTTGTGGCCCTCGCCGGCAAAAGCTTCCTTATAGTTCGCTTCAGTGCGCCCAAGTAATCCGCTGCATCCCCACCGCTAAACGAGGGCTGCAGAGCCCCCAAATTGCCCGGGGGGCAATCTGCCGGCATTTCCTGGAAGGGGCAGAGCTTTCAGCTTCAGCTCTGCCCTCCTGACGTAAATCGCCGTACGGATCGCAGCCTCTCCCCGCCCCTCTCTGTGAAGGAAGAGTGAGAGGGGCGGGCAGAGGCGGCGATGCACTGCGATTGTGAAATTCCTTACGCGGCCCAGCCTCATCCTGACTTTGCCTCCTGCGGCCCCCCCAGGTAAATTGAGTTTGAGACCCCTGATATAGAGGATGATAACACCTTTTTAGCTTCTTATATTGTTTAACGTTTAGTGTTCTTAAAATATTTAGATTAATGTATCTATGAAAAATAAAGATTGCTGAGCTGTATGATAATGAAATATCCTATATTTATTAATAGTGTAGTGATGTGACTAGGTGACACTGGCAAGGCAGGAAACAGCAATGAATAAGTTGAATTGCTTTATAAACAATTCTCCCTGGACAACAGGTAAAAAAAGCACTAACATGTTATAGTGCTTGATTCACAAAAGAGTGCTAACTGTTAAGCACGGCCGTTTTCGCACGAATTTTCGCATTGCGCGCGATCGCGAATTTTCGTGCGAAACGATAAGGTTTTCGCGTGCAAACGCGAATTTTCGCGCGAAAACATTATCGATTTTTGTGGTAAAATTCGTAATCGCGCGCAATGCGAAAATTCGCGCGAAAACGCCCGTGCTGATAGCACTCTTTTGTGAATCAAGCCCATAGTCTACACTTATATTCAGTAGGAAAGTCCAATGAGAGCACAGATAGATGCAGATTCACGTGTTCATGGCTTGTGCTCCAGAATATACTGACCCCACCAGTGTCTGTGTTAGGCTAGGCATACACAGAATGGTCAAAGCAGATATACCGAGTTGATTGATTCCTTGCTGATTGTAACTCAATCAGATAGTGATCAATTCCCACACTCTATGGCAAAATCCATTTCCATAGATTTCAGAAGCACTATAACTCTTTTTTCAAAATTCTATTTCAAAAAGCAATCATGATTTAAATTTGTTTAAAAAGGAAACCACGTAGAGTTCCTATTTTTTGGGCAGAGATTTATAGGAACAGCTTTAGATTATACTAATCCTTTCAGCCATACTATGAAGATCCAGAACCATGAAGTTACTTGGGATGTTTCTACTCTACTGCCTTTCACAATCTGATGTTATCCTTCAAGAGAAATCTTCAGCCATCCACACAGAAGGCAGTCGGCTAAAAGATAAATAATTGGATTAGGCTCTGAATAAAAAGTTATAATTACAGTTTAACAGGTTTTTTTTTGCTTTCGTTTTCTGCAAAATTTTTAAAAATAGATATGTACACCCTTCAGAATTAATATTGATAAAATTATCTTTTGTGATCCCTTTGGGTGACAGTTTTCCCTCAGTTGCTCTCAGTTGAGTAGCATATCCAGTCTACGGACAGGTGAGGGGGAAGATAAGCAAGAGATTTTTTGCTGCAGGTTGCAATGGGAACTACAACAGTGCAGAAGTATTTATACACTAGATCAGGATGTTGCTGGCATTGGAAGGATAAACTGCATGGCAAATGCTCATGACCAAACACAATTAATGAGTACTTCTAAGGAAATGTGTACTGATTTTTTCATTTCTTTAAAAGGAACCCGAGGTGAGAGACATATGATGGCTCCTATTCCTATACAACAATACCAGTTGCCTGGCAGTACTACTGATCAGTCCGGTCAGTTGTCTCTGAATCACACTCCTGAAACAAGCATGCAGCTAATATTGTCAGATCTTGTCAGAAACCTCTGATCTGCATGATTGTTCAGGGTCTATGGCAAAATGTATTAGAGGTACGGTAAATGATTAGCAGGATAGCCAGGCAATGTGCATTGTTTAAAAGGAAATAACTATGTCAGCCTACATATGCCTCTCACCTTAGGTTTCCTTTAGATTTATTTATGGGGTTAAAGGAAACCAGAGCTGAGTACTAAAAAACGTTTTATACATACCTGTGGCTTCCTCAAGCCCCATCCGCACAGATCGCTCCCATGCCACCGTCCTCAGTCTTCTCCATCTTCTGTACCGTGTCCCGTAACTTCAGGCAGTCGCGGCCAGTCTGCGCAAGATAAGTGCTCTCTCTACGTATCTCTCCCGCGGCTGCTAAAGAGACAAGTAAAGAGAGCACTTCTCTTGCATCAGACTGGCCACGACTGCCTGAAGTTACGGGACCCGTTACAGAAGATGGAGAAGACTGAGGACGGTGGCATGGGAGCGATCCATGCGCAGGAGGCTGGAGGAAGCTCCAGGTATATATAAAACTTTTAATATTATTCAGCCCTGGTATACTTTAAGGCCAGTTTCACACTGGCTGCACCACTGCTGCCAATCCCCAGTGTGAAACTGGCCTTAAAGTGTACCAGAGCTGAATAATATTAAAAGATTTATACATACCTGGGGCTTCCTCCAGCCCCATCCGCACGGGTCGCTCCCACGCCGCTGTCCTTAGTCTTCTCCGTCTTCTGTACCGGGTCCCGTAACTTCAGCCAGTCAAGGCCAGTCTGCGCAAAACAAGTGCGCCCTCTACATATAACACTCCAGCGGCTGCTGAAAAAACAGCCTTCGGGGATTACAGCGTTAGTACACGGTAATCCCTGTCTGGCAGCCGGCCAAACAGGAAGTGCCGCTCACTTTCTGTGGCCGATACGATCATGTGTGTGGAAACGTATTGCTAAAACACGCTTCTGCGCATGCGCGATGCATAAGATTTGCGGTGGGGATTTGAACACATGCATGTCACCATAGATTTACATGACTTCCAGTCCACCGCACGTCGCCACAGAGCCACACGTTAACGTAGGTTTGCCCTCGCATTTGGGATGCAGCAAAAAATGCCACTTCCGTCCTATCGAGCTGCATCACATCGGTATGAAAGGCCCCATAGCCTTTCTTTGCCCTGCGGTGGGGTGCGGTAAAAATACCACACCACCCGGTGTGAAATGGCCCTTATTATTAAAGAGTAGGTAAGAAAACACTTTTTAGATGCTTAGTTTAATAAATATATAAAAGACAATGTAATGTTACTTTAGAGTGCCACTTGCCTAAGGGGTCAACCCTACTGGGCAAAAACGTGTGCATATTTCACAGTCCCATATAGTGGTGGCAGTGCTAAGCAGATGGGTGCTATTATACCCGCCAGTGCATTTGTATTTTGGAGGCTACAACTGCAACCAGCTATATAGGCTCAGCAAATAAACGGAGCATCTGACTGCCAATTACGTGCAATGCTGTCAGTCATTTGTCTGATAGAGCCCTTAGACTGATGTTAGACAGAAAAAAAACAAATTTTTGACAGACAGTTCTCGAAACAACTGAAGGTGCTTCAAGATAGAATACTGTAGTTGGAACAGGAAGAAATAGCTTTCCTTATAATTGATGGGCACAGCTGAGAAGGAGGAAGCGGCAGCTATAAGCCTGCTCATCTGTCCGTAGTTATGAACCATTAACCAGCCATTACAAGAGCCAAACAAGCTATTTTTAGTCATCTTTCCAAATGCATTACCTGAAAGGTTAATAGGTAGCTTTCAATAACTGCAATAAATGATGTCTTGAGCAACAATATTATGGCATGGTTTGTGGATTTCTTTAAAGCAATCTCATACTAAAATATCATTGGAAAATGTGTAAAATGTGTAAAGGCGCATATACTCTTGCAACTTAGGTAACACGAAACAATCATTTAAGTTTTGGGCACCTTTTCCAAGTGTTATTTACCACCATAGGGAGAGCTCAAATGCCCGGGTACAGCTGTCCAATAGAGATGCTCGGAAAATTCCGCGGAATTATAAATTCCGTAATTCCGGCTGGAATTAGCTTAATTCCGATAGTCAAATCGGAATTCCTATACCTCTCAAACGGAACTCCGCGGAAATTTTATAATTCCGACGGAATTTTCCGGAATAGCACAAAAAAAATCTCTCTCTATCCATCGCAGTATGGAATTGCACATTTTCAAAACAGCTTATATACCATAGCTGGGATTTGAACTCAGAACCTAGTGTGTAGTAGGTATCTGTCTTAACCTCTAGACCATGACCCACACTACATGCTAAAGCTGGCGGTAGCATAAACCATACTTCCATTATGATCAATTCGATAGAAAAAGTAGCATGATTAAGGATTTGTACTTTTTGAAAAGCATGCTTATATACCATAGCTGGGATTTGAACCCAGAACATAGTGTGTAGTAGGTATCTGTCTTAACCTCTAAACCATGACCCACACTACATGCTAAAGCTGGCGGTAGCATAAACCATACTTCCATTATTATCAATTCGATAGAAAAAGTAGCATGATTAAGGATTTGTACTTTTTGAAAAGCATGCTTATATACCATAGCTGGGATTTGAACCTAGTGTGTAGTAGGTATCTGTCTTACCCTCTAGACCATGAACCACACTGCATGGTAGTAGGTATCTGTCTTACCCACTAGTAAGGCTGAGGCTGGAGAGGCTGCAGCCTCAGGGCGCAGTGTAGGAGGGGGTGCACAATTCATTCAGCTGTCATTCCCAATTGTGTTTGAAGCAGAAAGAAATAAGAAAAGGTGATACATGACAGCGACTGCAAGCCAGATAAGTAGAGATTAAGGTGTTGGGGGTGGGGGTGGGGGGGGGGGCCCTGGGGCACCTCTTAGTGTAATAGCAATCAGTGTGTGACAGCTGGGGTGGGAGGGATGGGGGGGCGCACTTTGCTGTCTCAGCCTTGGGTGCTGAAGGACCTTGTCCCACCTCTGACCACACTACATGCTAAAGCCTGGCTCTGAGTGTGGTTGATGGTCTAGAGGGTAAGACAGATACCTACTACACACTAGGTCCTGAAGATTTAATTTTCTGATGATTTTTTTTTGTATTTTTTTGTATTTTTGTATTTTTTGTGTCAATACAGTAACTTATTCTGTTTTGCTACTGCAATAATGTGGTTTCTACAATAAATTTAAGTCTCCACAGCATCTGTTGAGTGTCAAGTCTGGGCGTGGTGGACCACCCTTTGTAAGACTAAAAACGTTTTTTCCTTCCTTTCCTTGCAAGGACTTTCCCAACTATATAAATACAAGATGACCAGTGCATGGGAGCAGCTGACAGGCAGTGAGAGCACCACCTGCTGCTGCGTGAGTAACATTTACCTTAGACCAGTAAACAGTGGCTTATATAGAGGGGTGCAGGCATTGCTTGTGCCCAGGGCCGGGCCGAGGCATAGGCTGGAGAGGCTCCAGCCTCAGGGCGCAGTGTAGGAGGGGGCGCACAATTAATTCAGCTGTCATTCCTAATTGTGTTTGAAGCTGAAAGAAATAAGAAAAGGAGATACATGGAAGTGACTACAAGCCAGATAACTAGAGATTAAGGTGTTGGGGGCCCTGGGGTGCCTCTTAGCCTAAGAGCAATCAGTGTGTGACGGCTGGGGTGGAGGGATGGAGGGGCGCTCTTTGGTGTCTCAGCCTTGGGTGCTGGAGGACCTTGTCCCGGCTCTGCTTGTGCCATGGGCGCCACTGGTCATGGGCACCATGCCGCCCCTGTGCTTCACCCCCACCGCTTTCACCCTGGGTGGGTTGTGGTCAGTCAGGTGAATCAATGTGGGAGCAGCGCTGCCCCCCGACCATGTGACACCAGCCGCCGTGCTGGAAGCCTCACTGTGCTGAGAGCATTGCGCCTCCTTCTGCGCTCTCTACACAGCTGATGCCACCTTGGAGAAGCAATGTTACTGAGTGGCTCTGAACAGCTGTAGCCACAGACATTTAAAATGACTTTTTAGCTACCAACAAGCAGGAAAATACTCAGGATAATTTTGGCAGTAGTTTTTCACCTCCTTTTGGTACTTTTTCCATTGCAGAGTGTTGAAAAGTTAATTTAAACAGAGCATGAAAAATTATCACCTAGGAGAAAACTGAGGAGAAAAAGTAAATTTTTTATGAGGGCCATACAGCTTTTCTGGAAATTGGGTTTAACCCTCAATTTTAGGTTTAATTTAATGTTTCCAGTTTTTTTGCCATATGCTCTAGATTGTAAGCCTTTGGGCAGGGTCCTTTTGTGTCCTACCTGATCATGCACCTCCATTACTGTGAACCCATGCTATGCATCTGAGTGAACCTAACTTGCCTAATCTCCATGCTCCATCCAGTGACTGACTAAGCATTACCTGGTACTCATACTGTGCTGTGTGATCTGGTTTTCTTGTATTCCTGTATTGTCATATTGCTGTTTGTCACCCCTAAATATTGTCTGTAACCTAAATTAATGTCCAGCGCTGCGTAATATGTTGGCGCTTTATAAACACAATAAATAAAATAATAATGCTGGTAGCATTTTAGAGTTTCTGAAAACTCTATAAAAGCTGAAGGTACCAGAATCTCTCAGGACAAACTTTAAATCACTAGTGATAGATGTACTCAGCATAACCATAGCCCAAAACCATACCAGCCTCTATATTTGTAGCACACAAAGAAATCTGTTATGCCTACTCTGTACCAGGGCCGGGCCGAGGCAGAGGCTGGAGAGGCTCCAGCCTCAGGGCGCAGTGTAGGAGGGGGCGCACAATTCATTCAGCTGTCATTCCCAATTGTGTTTGAAGCAGAAAGAAATAAGAAAAGGGGATACATGACAGTGACTGCAAGCCAGATAACTAGAGATTAAGGTGTTGGGGAGGTTGGGGGCCCTGTGGCGCCTCTTAGTCTAATAGCAATCAGTGTCTGACGGCTGGGGTGGGAGGGATGGGGGGGCGCACTTTGGTGTCTCAGCCTTGGGTGCTGGAGGACCTTGTCCCGGCTCTGCTCTGTACAATCAAGATATTCTCAATCATAGCCATTATCCCTGTAGTAACTGATGGGTGCTGGTACGGGGTAAGCCAAGACGTTATTAATTGTAGAGAATAATTACAGATGCCTATGATTACTGTCATTAGCCTCACAAAGGCATGCTGGTATGAATCAGCAATCTTACCATCAACCAGCTATTTGAAATGTGGAAATGATGTGCTTTGATAAATAATCAACTGTGTAAACAAGGCATGCAACAAACTTGCATACATCATTTCTGTAGACATCGAGCAGTTGATTACACCGCCATCTACATCTGCTCACAGCCAAAGCACTAAAATTATATATAAGTAAACAAAAGTGCCCCAAAACAACCCTGACACAAACACAAGAGTAAAATACGCAATATGATAGATGTCTGAGCTTTATTTGTAGCACAGCTGGGTGATTAGCCATCTTTTTTTATTTTTTTTATTTTTTTTTAGTACATTTTAATAGCAACATTTAGATCTAATTTTGTTTTCTTATTTAGAATGCAGCTCCATAACATCTTTAGCCTGTTTATTCCAGAGCAGACATGTGTGGTGGTTTATTGTTCTTTTATTCAATAAATCATGCTTCATTTGTTACTAAAAATACTGAATCAGTAGAATGGTGGGCTGTGTTGCTGGTAATACCGCGGTTACGTTTTCTTTCCTGTGGTTTGACTATAAAACACTTACCGTATATTGACCACCTAGTACATGTATGATTAAGTCTTTATATCGTACTCCTTTCTAGAGGGCTACAACAAGAGTGGTCCGTTATTATTTACAAAAAGCAATTACACGATGAAAGCGTAATTATACCTGGTCATATTTTCAGGCTAACTTGTAGTATTTACTGCTGGTAGCCCTGGATATACTGAATGCTCGAAATAGAATGTATAGTATAAATTGTATCTTAAAGCCTAGGTTCTCAGCACATGCTATGCAAAACCCTAAGATGTGCTTAAGAGTGGGTTGTTTGAACTAATCATAGTCCAGTCATTATAGTGTGTTTTGAAATTAAAAAAAAAAAATCTATAAATAAAACTAAATAAGTATTTACCTATAAAAGCATCAAGGAATATGTGAAATACATTAAAGGCTCATAGCCACCACGCGATTCTTTGTGCAATTCTTCCGATGACCAGCGATTTTTTGAGTGATCGTTTCCATGATCTCACAAGCCGGGTACGAGTGTGCGATTAGGCGAATGACGTTTTGCGATGCGCGCAGACAAGGACCGTCACAGCGCATCAGATCTTTAAGCCAGGGCCGTAGCAATAGGGGATGCAGAGGTTGCGACCGCACCAGGGCCCTCCCTCAACCGCAGTATTAGCTCTCTATTGGTCC